>NW_027515007.1:0-100034 GCF_048772815.1 Callospermophilus lateralis | reverse complement strand
GTTTCAAGGAGCTAGCACAAACCGTGTTTGATTTAGAATTCCAAACACAGCTATCTATGTAGGAGAAAACAGAGTGAAACCTAAAATTCAAACTGTTACTGGAAACGAATGCTTCAACATAGAAGAATAAAAATTGGGCAGCCAAGTGGGATTAGTGAACTGATCATTACCACCAAGTATCATCAAGATTTGGTGAAAAAATGTTTGCTGAGATTTCAGCAAACTAGTAGTTTTTTGGAAGCTTGGCAACCCCTTTCAAACGAAAGTGTTTTTCGCCAGTCTCTGCATGGGGTACTTCAAGAGGAAACAAACCATAGAGATAGAACTTACAACTACTTCATTTTGTCAAGTTTCAAGGAGCTAGCACAAACCGTGTTTGATTTAGAGTTTCAAAGACATCTATCTATATAGCAGAAAACAGAGTGAAACCTAAAATTTCAAAGTGTTACTGGAAACGAACGCTTGAACCTAGAAGAGTAAAAATTGGGCAGCCAAGTGGGCTTAGTGAACTGATCATTACCACCAAGTATCATCAAGTTTTGGTGAAAAAATGTTTGCTGAGATTTCAGCAAACTAGTAGTTTTTTGGAAGCTTGGCAACCCCTTTAAAACGAAAGTGATTTTCGCCAGTCTCTGCATGGGGTACTTCAAGAGGAAACAAACCATAGAGATAGAACTTAGAACTACTTCATTTTGTCAAGTTTCACGGAGCTACCACAAACCGTGTTTGATTTAGAGTTTCAAACACATC
The DNA here is from genome assembly GCF_048772815.1 of Callospermophilus lateralis. Classification (NCBI taxonomy): domain Eukaryota; kingdom Metazoa; phylum Chordata; class Mammalia; order Rodentia; family Sciuridae; genus Callospermophilus; species Callospermophilus lateralis. Next base: position 99,284 of record NW_027515007.1, on the reverse strand, counting down.
TATCTATATAGCAGAAAACAGAGTGAAACCTAAAAATTCAAAGTGTTACTGGAAACGAACGCTTGAACCTAGAAGAGTGAAAGTTGGGCAGCCAAGTGAGATTAGTGAACTGATCATTACCACCAAGTATCATCAAGATTTGGTGAAAAAATGTTTGCTGAGATTTCAGCAAACTAGTAGTTTTTTGGAAGCTTGGCAACCCCTTTCAAACGAAAGTGTTTTTCGCCAGTCTCTGCATGGGGTACTTCAAGAGGAAACAAACCATAGAGATAGAACTTAGAACTACTTCATTTTGTCAAGTTTCACGGAGCTAGCACAAACCGTGTTTGATTTAGAGTTTCGAGACATCTATCTATATAGCAGAAAACAGAGTGAAACCTAAAAATTCAAACTGTTACTGGAAACGAACGCTTGAACCTAGAAGAGTGAAAGTTGGGCAGCCAAGTGAGATTAGTGAACTGATCATTACCACCAAGTATCATCAAGATTTGGTGAAAAAATGTTTGCTGAGATTTCAGCAAACTAGTAGTTTTTTGGAAGCTTGGCAACCCCTTTCAAACGAAAGTGTTTTTCGCCAGTCTCTGCATGGGGTACTTCAAGAGGAAACAAACCATAGAGATAGATCTTACAACTACTTCATTTCGTCAAGTTTCAAGGAGCTAGCACAAACCGTGTTTGATTTAGAGTTTCAAACACATCTATCTATATAACAGAAAACAGAGTGAAACCTAAATTTCAAACTGTTACTGGAAACGAACGCTTGAACCTAGAAGAGTAAAAATTGGGCAGCCAAGTGGGCTTAGTGAACTGATCATTACCACCAAGTATCATCAAGTTTTGGTGAAAAAATGTTTGCTGAGATTTCAGCAAACTAGTAGTTTTTTGGAAGCTTGGCAACCCCTTTCAAACGAAAGTGTTTTTCGCCAGTCTCTGCATGGGGTACTTCAAGAGGAAACAAACCATAGAGATAGAACTTACAACTACTTCATTTTGTCAAGTTTCAAGGAGCTAGCACAAACCGTGTTTGATTTAGAGTTTCAAAGACATCTATCTATATAGCAGAAAACAGAGTGAAACCTAAAATTTCAAAGTGTTACTGGAAACGAACGCTTGAACCTAGAAGAGTAAAAATTGGGCAGCCAAGTGGGCTTAGTGAACTGATCATTACCACCAAGTATCATCAAGTTTTGGTGAAAAAATGTTTGCTGAGATTTCAGCAAACTAGTAGTTTTTTGGAAGCTTGGCAACCCCTTTAAAACGAAAGTGATTTTCGCCAGTCTCTGCATGGGGTACTTCAAGAGGAAACAAACCATAGAGATAGAACTTAGAACTACTTCATTTGCTCAAGTTTCAAGGAGCTAGCACAAACCGTGTTTGATTTAGAGTTTCAAACACATCTATCTATATAGCAGAAAACAGAGTGAAACCTAAAAATTCAAAGTGTTACTGGAAACGAACGCTTGAAACTAGAAGAGTGAAAATTGGGCAGCCAAGTGGGCTTAGTGAACTGATCATTACCACCAAGTATCATCAAGATTTGGTGAAAAAATGTTTGCTGAGATTTCAGCAAACTAGTAGTTTTTTGGAAGCTTGGCAACCCCTTTCAAACGAAAGTGTTTTTCGCCAGTCTCTGCATGGGGTACTTCAAGAGGAAACAAACCATAGAGATAGAACTTAGAACTACTTCATTTTGTCAAGTTTCACGGAGCTAGCACAAACCGTGTTTGATTTAGAGTTTCGAGACATCTATCTATATAGCAGAAAACAGAGTGAAACCTAAAAATTCAAACTGTTACTGGAAACGAACGCTTGAACCTAGAAGAGTGAAAGTTGGGCAGCCAAGTGGGCTTAGTGAACTGATCATTACCACAAAGTATCATCAAGATTTGGTGAAAAAATGTTTGCTGAGATTTCAGCAAACTAGTAGTTTTTTGGAAGCTTGGCAACCCCTTTCAAACGAAAGTGTTTTTCGCCAGTCTCTGCATGGGGTACTTCAAGAGGAAACAAACCATAGAGATAGAACATAGAACTACTTCATTTGCTGAAGTTTCAAGGAGCTAGCACAAACCGTGTTTGATTTAGAGTTTCAAACACATCTATCTATATAGCAGAAAACAGAGTGAAACCTAAAAATTCAAAGTGTTACTGGAAACGAACGCTTGAACCTAGAAGAGTGAAAATTGGGCAGCCAAGTGGGCTTAGTGAACTGATCATTACCACCAAGTATCATCAAGATTTGGTGAAAAAATGTTTGCTGAGATTTCAGCAAACGAGAAGTTTTTTGGAAGCTTGGCAACACCTTTCAAACGAAATTGTTTTTCGCCAGTCTCTGCATGGGGTACTTCAAGAGGAAACAAACCATAGAGATAGAACTTAGAACTACTTCATTTTGTCAAGTTTCACGGAGCTAGCACAAACCGTGTTTGATTTAGAGTTTCAAACACATCTATCTATATAGCAGAAAACAGAGTGAAACCTAAAAATTGAAAGTGTTACTGGAAACGAACGCTTGAACCTAGAAGAGTGAAAATTGGGCAGCCAAGTGGGCTTAGTGAACTGATCATTACCACCAAGTATCATCAAGATTTGGTGAAAAAATGTTTGCTGAGATTTCAGCAAACTAGTAGTTTTTTGGAAACTTGGCAACCCCTTTCAAACGAAAGTGTTTGTCGCCAGTCTCTGCATGGGGTACTTCAAGAGGAAACAAACCATAGAGATAGAACTTACAACTAGTTCATTTGGTCAAGTTTCAAGGAGCTAGCACAAACCGTGTTTGATTTAGAATTCCAAACACAGCTATCTATGTAGGAGAAAACAGAGTGAAACCTAAAAATTCAAACTGTTACTGGAAACGAATGCTTCAACATAGAAGAATAAAAATTGGGCAGCCAAGTGGGATTAGTGAACTGATCATTACCACCAAGTATCATCAAGATTTGGTGAAAAAATGTTTGCTGAGATTTCAGCAAACTAGTAGTTTTTTGGAAGCTTGGCAACCCCTTTCAAACGAAAGTGTTTTTCGCCAGTCTCTGCATGGGGTACTTCAAGAGGAAACAAACCATAGAGATAGAACTTACAACTACTTCATTTTGTCAAGTTTCAAGGAGCTAGCACAAACCGTGTTTGATTTAGAGTTTCAAAGACATCTATCTATATAGCAGAAAACAGAGTGAAACCTAAAATTTCAAAGTGTTACTGGAAACGAACGCTTGAACCTAGAAGAGTAAAAATTGGGCAGCCAAGTGGGCTTAGTGAACTGATCATTACCACCAAGTATCATCAAGTTTTGGTGAAAAAATGTTTGCTGAGATTTCAGCAAACTAGTAGTTTTTTGGAAGCTTGGCAACCCCTTTCAAACGAAAGTGTTTTTCGCCAGTCTCTGCATGGGGTACTTCAAGAGGAAACAAACCATAGAGATAGAACTTAGAACTACTTCATTTTGTCAAGTTTCACGGAGCTACCACAAACCGTGTTTGATTTAGAGTTTCAAACACATCTATCTATATAGCAGAAAACAGAGTGAAACCTAAAAATTCAAAGTGTTACTGGAAACGAACGCTTGAACCTAGAAGAGTGAAAGTTGGGCAGCCAAGTGAGATTAGTGAACTGATCATTACCACCAAGTATCATCAAGATTTGGTGAAAAAATGTTTGCTGAGATTTCAGCAAACTAGTAGTTTTTTGGAAGCTTGGCAACCCCTTTCAAACGAAAGTGTTTTTCGCCAGTCTCTGCATGGGGTACTTCAAGAGGAAACAAACCATAGAGATAGAACTTAGAACTACTTCATTTTGTCAAGTTTCACGGAGCTAGCACAAACCGTGTTTGATTTAGAGTTTCGAGACATCTATCTATATAGCAGAAAACAGAGTGAAACCTAAAAATTCAAACTGTTACTGGAAACGAACGCTTGAACCTAGAAGAGTGAAAGTTGGGCAGCCAAGTGGGCTTAGTGAACTGATCATTACCACAAAGTATCATCAAGATTTGGTGAAAAAATGTTTGCTGAGATTTCAGCAAACTAGTAGTTTTTTGGAAGCTTGGCAACCCCTTTCAAACGAAAGTGTTTTTCGCCAGTCTCTGCATGGGGTACTTCAAGAGGAAACAAACCATAGAGATAGAACTTAGAACTACTTCATTTGCTGAAGTTTCAAGGAGCTAGCACAAACCGTGTTTGATTTAGAATTCCAAACACAGCTATCTATGTAGGAGAAAACAGAGTGAAACCTAAAAATTCAAACTGTTACTGGAAACGAATGCTTCAACATAGAAGAATAAAAATTGGGCAGCCAAGTGGGATTAGTGAACTGATCATTACCACCAAGTATCATCAAGATTTGGTGAAAAAATGTTTGCTGAGATTTCAGCAAACTAGTAGTTTTTTGGAAGCTTGGCAACCCCTTTCAAACGAAAGTGTTTTTCGCCAGTCTTTGCATGGGGTACGTCAAGAAAACAAACCATAGAGATAGAACTTACAACTACTTCATTTTGTCAAGTTTCAAGGAGCTAGCACAAACCGTGTTTGATTTAGAGTTTCAAAGACATCTATCTATATAGCAGAAAACAGAGTGAAACCTAAAATTTCAAAGTGTTACTGGAAACGAACGCTTGAACCTAGAAGAGTAAAAATTGGGCAGCCAAGTGGGCTTAGTGAACTGATCATTACCACCAAGTATCATCAAGTTTTGGTGAAAAAATGTTTGCTGAGATTTCAGCAAACTAGTAGTTTTTTGGAAGCTTGGCAACCCCTTTAAAACGAAAGTGATTTTCGCCAGTCTCTGCATGGGGTACTTCAAGAGGAAACAAACCATAGAGATAGAACTTAGAACTACTTCATTTTGTCAAGTTTCACGGAGCTACCACAAACCGTGTTTGATTTAGAGTTTCAAACACATCTATCTATATAACAGAAAACAGAGTGAAACCTAAAAATTCAAAGTGTTACTGGAAACGAACGCTTGAACCTAGAAGAGTGAAAATTGGGCAGCCAAGTGGGCTTAGTGAACTGATCATTACCACCAAGTATCATCAAGATTTGGTAAAAAAATGGTTGCTGAGATTTCAGCAAACGAGAAGTTTTTTGGAAGCTTGGCAACACCTTTCAAACGAAAGTGTTTTTCGCCAGTCTCTGCATGGGGTACTTAAAGAGGAAACAAACCATAGAGATAGAACTTAGAACTACTTCATTTTGTCAAGTTTCACGGAGCTAGCACAAACCGTGTTTGATTTAGAGTTTCAAACACATCTATCTATATAACAGAAAACAGAGTGAAACCTAAAAATTGAAAGTGTTACTGGAAACGAACGCTTGAACATAGAAGAGTGAAAATTGGGCAGCCAAGTGGGCTTAGTGAACTGATCATTACCACCAAGTATCATCAAGATTTGGTGAAAAAATGTTTGCTGAGATTTCAGCAAACTAGTAGTTTTTTGGAAGCTTGGCAACCCCTTTCAAACGAAAGTGTTTTTCGCCAGTCTCTGCATGGGGTACTTCAAGAGGAAACAAACCATAGAGATAGAACTTACAACTACTTCATTTTGTCAAGTTTCAAGGAGCTAGCACAAACCGTGTTTGATTTAGAGTTTCAAAGACATCTATCTATATAGCAGAAAACAGAGTGAAACCTAAAATTTCAAAGTGTTACTGGAAACGAACGCTTGAACCTAGAAGAGTAAAAAATGGGCAGCCAAGTGGGCTTAGTGAACTGATCATTACCACCAAGTATCATCAAGTTTTGGTGAAAAAATGTTTGCTGAGATTTCAGCAAACTAGTAGTTTTTTGGAAGCTTGGCAACCCCTTTAAAACGAAAGTGATTTTCGCCAGTCTCTGCATGGGGTACTTCAAGAGGAAACAAACCATAGAGATAGAACTTAGAACTACTTCATTTTGTCAAGTTTCACGGAGCTACCACAAACCGTGTTTGATTTAGAGTTTCAAACACATCTATCTATATAACAGAAAACAGAGTGAAACCTAAAAATTCAAACTGTTACTGGAAACGAACGCTTGAACCTAGAAGAGTGAAAGTTGGGCAGCCAAGTGAGATTAGTGAACTGATCATTACCACCAAGTATCATCAAGATTTGGTGAAAAAATGTTTGCTGAGATTTCAGCAAACTAGTAGTTTTTTGGAAGCTTGGCAACCCCTTTCAAACGAAAGTGTTTTTCGCCAGTCTCTGCATGGGGTACTTCAAGAGGAAACAAACCATAGAGATAGATCTTACAACTACTTCATTTTGTCAAGTTTCAAGGAGCTAGCACAAACCGTGTTTGATTTAGAGTTTCAAACACATCTATCTATATAACAGAAAACAGAGTGAAACCTAAATTTCAAACTGTTACTGGAAACGAACGCTTGATCCTAGAAGAGTTAAAATTGGGCAGCCAAGTGGGCTTAGTGAACTGATCATTACCACCAAGTATCATCAAGTTTTGGTGAAAAAATATTTGCTGAGATTTCAGCAAACTAGTAGTTTTTTGGAAGCTTGGCAACCCCTTTCAAACGAAAGTGTTTTTCGCCAGTCTCTGCATGGGGTACTTCAAGAGGAAACGAACCATAGAGATAGAACTTAGAACTACTTCATTTGCTCAAGTTTCAAGGAGCTAGCACAAACCGTGTTTGATTTAGAGTTTCAAACACATCTATCTATATAGCAGAAAACAGAGTGAAACCTAAAAATTCAAACTGTTACTGGAAACGAACGCTTGAACCTAGAAGAGTGAAAGTTGGGCAGCCAAGTGGGCTTAGTGAACTGATCATTACCACAAAGTATCATCAAGATTTGGTGAAAAAATGTTTGCTGAGATTTCAGCAAACTAGTAGTTTTTTGGAAGCTTGGCAACCCCTTTCAAACGAAAGTGTTTTTCGCCAGTCTCTGCATGGGGTACTTCAAGAGGAAACAAACCATAGAGATAGAACTTAGAACTACTTCATTTGGTCAAGTTTCAAGGAGCTAGCACAAACCGTGTTTGATTTAGAATTCCAAACACAGCTATCTATGTAGGAGAAAACAGAGTGAAACCTAAAAATTCAAACTGTTACTGGAAACGAACGCTTGAACCTAGAAGAGTGAAAGTTGGGCAGCCAAGTGGGCTTAGTGAACTGATCATTACCACAAAGTATCATCAAGATTTGGTGAAAAAATGTTTGCTGAGATTTCAGCAAACTAGTAGTTTTTTGGAAGCTTGGCAACCCCTTTCAAACGAAAGTGTTTTTCGCCAGTCTCTGCATGGGGTACTTCAAGAGGAAACAAACCATAGAGATAGATCTTACAACTACTTCATTTTGTCAAGTTTCAAGGAGCTAGCACAAACCGTGTTTGATTTAGAGTTTCAAACACATCTATCTATATAACAGAAAACAGAGTGAAACCTAAATTTCAAACTGTTACTGGAAACGAACGCTTGATCCTAGAAGAGTAAAAATTGGGCAGCCAAGTGGGCTTAGTGAACTGATCATTACCACCAAGTATCATCAAGTTTTGGTGAAAAAATGTTTGCTGAGATTTCAGCAAACTAGTAGTTTTTTGGAAGCTTGGCAACCCCTTTCAAACGAAAGTGTTTTTCGCCAGTCTCTGCATGGGGTACTTCAAGAGGAAACAAACCATAGAGATAGAACTTACAACTACTTCATTTTGTCAAGTTTCAAGGAGCTAGCACAAACCGTGTTTGATTTAGAGCTTCAAAGACATCTATCTATATAGCAGAAAACAGAGTGAAACCTAAAATTTCAAAGTGTTACTGGAAACGAACGCTTGAACCTAGAAGAGTAAAAATTGGGCAGCCAAGTGGACTTAGTGAACTGATCATTACCACCAAGTATCATCAAGTTTTGGTGAAAAAATGTTTGCTGACATTTCAGCAAACTAGTAGTTTTTTGGAAGCTTGGCAACCCCTTTAAAACGAAAGTGATTTTCGCCAGTCTCTGCATGGGGTACTTCAAGAGGAAACAAACCATAGAGATAGAACTTAGAACTACTTCATTTGCTCAAGTTTCAAGGAGCTAGCACAAACCGTGTTTGATTTAGAGTTTCAAACACATCTATCTATATAGCAGAAAACAGAGTGAAACCTAAAAATTCAAAGTGTTACTGGAAACGAACGCTTGAAACTAGAAGAGTGAAAATTGGGCAGCCAAGTGGGCTTAGTGAACTGATCATTACCACCAAGTATCATCAAGATTTGGTGAAAAAATGTTTGCTGAGATTTCAGCAAACTAGTAGTTTTTTGGAAGCTTGGCAACCCCTTTCAAACGAAAGTGTTTTTCGCCAGTCTCTGCATGGGGTACTTCAAGAGGAAACAAACCATAGAGATAGAACTTAGAACTACTTCATTTTGTCAAGTTTCACGGAGCTAGCACAAACCGTGTTTGATTTAGAGTTTCGAGACATCTATCTATATAGCAGAAAACAGAGTGAAACCTAAAAATTCAAACTGTTACTGGAAACGAACGCTTGAACCTAGAAGAGTGAAAGTTGGGCAGCCAAGTGGGCTTAGTGAACTGATCATTACCACAAAGTATCATCAAGATTTGGTGAAAAAATGTTTGCTGAGATTTCAGCAAACTAGTAGTTTTTTGGAAGCTTGGCAACCCCTTTCAAACGAAAGTGTTTTTCGCCAGTCTCTGCATGGGGTACTTCAAGAGGAAACAAACCATAGAGATAGAACTTAGAACTACTTCATTTGCTCAAGTTTCAAGGAGCTAGCACAAACCGTGTTTGATTTAGAGTTTCAAACACATCTATCTATATAGCAGAAAACAGAGTGAAACCTAAAAATTCAAAGTGTTACTGGAAACGAACGCTTGAACCTAGAAGAGTGAAAATTGGGCAGCCAAGTGGGCTTAGTGAACTGATCATTACCACCAAGTATCATCAAGATTTGGTGAAAAACTGTTTGCTGAGATTTCAGCAAACGAGAAGTTTTTGGAAGCTTGGCAACACCTTTCAAACGAAAGTGTTTTTCGCCAGTCTCTGCATGGGGTACTTCAAGAGGAAACAAACCATAGAGATAGAACTTAGAACTACTTCATTTTGTCAAGTTTCACGGAGCTAGCACAAACCGTGTTTGATTTAGAGTTTCAAACACACCTATCTATATAGCAGAAAACAGAGTGAAACCTAAAAATTGAAAGTGTTACTGGAAACGAACGCTTGAACCTAGAAGAGTGAAAATTGGGCAGCCAAGTGGGCTTAGTGAACTGATCATTACCACCAAGTATCATCAAGATTTGGTGAAAAAATGTTTGCTGAGATTTCAGCAAACTAGTAGTTTTTTGGAAACTTGGCAACCCCTTTCAAACGAAAGTGTTTGTCGCCAGTCTCTGCATGGGGTACTTCAAGAGGAAACAAACCATAGAGATAGAACTTACAACTAGTTCATTTGGTCAAGTTTCAAGGAGCTAGCACAAACCGTGTTTGATTTAGAATTCCAAACACAGCTATCTATGTAGGAGAAAACAGAGTGAAACCTAAAAATTCAAACTGTTACTGGAAACGAATGCTTCAACATAGAAGAATAAAAATTGGGCAGGCAAGTGGGATTAGTGAACTGATCATTACCACCAAGTATCATCAAGATTTGGTGAAAAAATGTTTGCTGAGATTTCAGCAAACTAGTAGTTTTTTGGAAGCTTGGCAACCCCTTTCAAACGAAAGTGTTTTTCGCCAGTCTCTGCATGGGGTACTTCAAGAGGAAACAAACCATAGAGATAGAACTTACAACTACTTCATTTTGTCAAGTTTCAAGGAGCTAGCACAAACCGTGTTTGATTTAGAGTTTCAAAGACATCTATCTATATAGCAGAAAACAGAGTGAAACCTAAAATTTCAAAGTGTTACTGGAAACGAACGCTTGAACCTAGAAGAGTAAAAATTGGGCAGCCAAGTGGGCTTAGTGAACTGATCATTACCACCAAGTATCATCAAGTTTTGGTGAAAAAATGTTTGCTGAGATTTCAGCAAACTAGTAGTTTTTTGGAAGCTTGGCAACCCCTTTAAAATGAAAGTGATTTTCGCCAGTCTCTGCATGGGGTACTTCAAGAGGAAACAAACCATAGAGATAGAACTTAGAACTACTTCATTTTGTCAAGTTTCACGGAGCTACCACAAACCGTGTTTGATTTAGAGTTTCAAACACATCTATCTATATAGCAGAAAACAGAGTGAAACCTAAAAATTCAAAGTGTTACTGGAAACGAACGCTTGAACCTAGAAGAGTGAAAGTTGGGCAGCCAAGTGAGATTAGTGAACTGATCATTACCACCAAGTATCATCAAGATTTGGTGAAAAAATGTTTGCTGAGATTTCAGCAAACTAGTAGTTTTTTGGAAGCTTGGCAACCCCTTTCAAACGAAAGTGTTTTTCGCCAGTCTCTGCATGGGGTACTTCAAGAGGAAACAAACCATAGAGATAGAACTTAGAACTACTTCATTTTGTCAAGTTTCACGGAGCTAGCACAAACCGTGTTTGATTTAGAGTTTCGAGACATCTATCTATATAGCAGAAAACAGAGTGAAACCTAAAAATTCAAACTGTTACTGGAAACGAACGCTTGAACCTAGAAGAGTGAAAGTTGGGCAGCCAAGTGGGCTTAGTGAACTGATCATTACCACAAAGTATCATCAAGATTTGGTGAAAAAATGTTTGCTGAGATTTCAGCAAACTAGTAGTTTTTTGGAAGCTTGGCAACCCCTTTCAAACGAAAGTGTTTTTCGCCAGTCTCTGCATGGGGTACTTCAAGAGGAAACAAACCATAGAGATAGAACTTAGAACTACTTCATTTGCTGAAGTTTCAAGGAGCTAGCACAAACCGTGTTTGATTTAGAATTCCAAACACAGCTATCTATGTAGGAGAAAACAGAGTGAAACCTAAAAATTCAAACTGTTACTGGAAACGAATGCTTCAACATAGAAGAATAAAAATTGGGCAGCCAAGTGGGATTAGTGAACTGATCATTACCACCAAGTATCATCAAGATTTGGTGAAAAAATGTTTGCTGAGATTTCAGCAAACTAGTAGTTTTTTGGAAGCTTGGCAACCCCTTTCAAACGAAAGTGTTTTTCGCCAGTCTCTGCATGGGGTACTTCAAGAAAACAAACCATAGAGATAGAACTTACAACTACTTCATTTTGTCAAGTTTCAAGGAGCTAGCACAAACCGTGTTTGATTTAGAGTTTCAAACACATCTATCTATATAGCAGAAAACAGAGTGAAACCTAAAATTTCAAAGTGTTACTGGAAATGAACGCTTGAACCTAGAAGAGTAAAAATTGGGCAGCCAAGTGGGCTTAGTGAACTGATCATTACCACCAAGTATCATCAAGTTTTGGTGAAAAAATGTTTGCTGAGATTTCAGCAAACTAGTAGTTTTTTGGAAGCTTGGCAACCCCTTTAAAACGAAAGTAATTTCGCCAGTCTCTGCATGGGGTACTTCAAGAGGAAACAAACCATAGAGATAGAACTTAGAACTACTTCATTTTGTCAAGTTTCACGGAGCTACCACAAACCGTGTTTGATTTAGAGTTTCAAACACATCTATCTATATAACAGAAAACAGAGTGAAACCTAAAAATTCAAACTGTTACTGGAAACGAACGCTTGAACCTAGAAGAGTGAAAGTTGGGCAGCCAAGTGAGATTAGTGAACTGATCATTACCACCAAGTATCATCAAGATTTGGTGAAAAAATGTTTGCTGAGATTTCAGCAAACTAGTAGTTTTTTGGAAGCTTGGCAACCCCTTTCAAACGAAAGTGTTTTTCGCCAGTCTCTGCATGGGGTACTTCAAGAGGAAACAAACCATAGAGATAGAACTTAGAACTACTTCATTTTGTCAAGTTTCAAGGAGCTAGCACAAACCGTGTTTGATTTTGAGTTTCAAACACATCTATCTATATAGCAGAAAACAGAGTGAAACCTAAAAATTCAAAGTGTTACTGGAAACGAACGCTTGAACCTAGAAGAGTGAAAATTGGGCAGCCAAGTGGGCTTAGTGAACTGATCATTACCACCAAGTATCATCAAGATTTGGTGAAAAAATGTTTGCTGAGATTTCAGCAAACGAGAAGTTTTTTGGAAGCTTGGCAACACCTTTCAAACGAAAGTGTTTTTCGCCAGTCTCTGCATGGGGTACTTAAAGAGGAAACAAACCATAGAGATAGAACTTAGAACTACTTCATTTTGTCAAGTTTCACGGAGCTAGCACAAACCGTGTTTGATTTAGAGTTTCAAACACATCTATCTATATAGCAGAAAACAGAGTGAAACCTAAAAATTCAAACTGTTACTGGAAACGAACGCTTGAACATAGAAGAGTGAAAATTGGGCAGCCAAGTGGGCTTAGTGAACTGATCATTACCACCAAGTATCATCAAGATTTGGTGAAAAAATGTTTGCTGAGATTTCAGCAAACTAGTAGTTTTTTGGAAGCTTGGCAACCCCTTTCAAACGAAAGTGTTTTTCGCCAGTCTCTGCATGGGGTACTTCAAGAGGAAACAAACCATAGAGATAGAACTTACAACTACTTCATTTTGTCAAGTTTCACGGAGCTAGCACAAACCGTGTTTGATTTAGAGTTTCGAGACATCTATCTATATAGCAGAAAACAGAGTGAAACCTAAAAATTCAAACTGTTACTGGAAACGAACGCTTGAACCTAGAAGAGTGAAAGTTGGGCAGCCAAGTGGGCTTAGTGAACTGATCATTACCACAAAGTATCATCAAGATTTGGTGAAAAAATGTTTGCTGAGATTTCAGCAAACTAGTAGTTTTTTGGAAGCTTGGCAACCCCTTTCAAACGAAAGTGTTTTTCGCCAGTCTCTGCATGGGGTACTTCAAGAGGAAACAAACCATAGAGATAGAACTTAGAACTACTTCATTTGGTCAAGTTTCAAGGAGCTAGCACAAACCGTGTTTGATTTAGAATTCCAAACACAGCTATCTATGTAGGAGAAAACAGAGTGAAACCTAAAAATTCAAACTGTTACTGGAAACGAATGCTTCAACATAGAAGAATAAAAATTGGGCAGCCAAGTGGGATTAGTGAACTGATCATTACCACCAAGTATCATCAAGATTTGGTGAAAAAATGTTTGCTGAGATTTCAGCAAACTAGTAGTTTTTTGGAAGCTTGGCAACCCCTTTCAAACGAAAGTGTTTTTCGCCAGTCTCTGCATGGGGTACTTCAAGAAAACAAACCATAGAGATAGAACTTACAACTACTTCATTTTGTCAAGTTTCAAGGAGCTAGCACAAACCGTGTTTGATTTAGAGTTTCAAAGACATCTATCTATATAGCAGAAAACAGAGTGAAACCTAAAATTTCAAAGTGTTACTGGAAATGAACGCTTGAACCTAGAAGAGTAAAAATTGGGCAGCCAAGTGGGCTTAGTGAACTGATCATTACCACCAAGTATCATCAAGTTTTGGTGAAAAAATGTTTGCTGAGATTTCAGCAAACTAGTAGTTTTTTGGAAGCTTGGCAACCCCTTTAAAACGAAAGTAATTTTCGCCAGTCTCTGCATGGGGTACTTCAAGAGGAAACAAACCATAGAGATAGAACTTAGAACTACTTCATTTTGTCAAGTTTCACGGAGCTACCACAAACCGTGTTTGATTTAGAGTTTCAAACACATCTATCTATATAACAGAAAACAGAGTGAAACCTAAAAATTCAAACTGTTACTGGAAACGAACGCTTGAACCTAGAAGAGTGAAAGTTGGGCAGCCAAGTGAGATTAGTGAACTGATCATTACCACCAAGTATCATCAAGATTTGGTGAAAAAATGTTTGCTGAGATTTCAGCAAACTAGTAGTTTTTTGGAAGCTTGGCAACCCCTTTCAAACGAAAGTGTTTTTCGCCAGTCTCTGCATGGGGTACTTCAAGAGGAAACAAACCATAGAGATAGAACTTAGAACTACTTCATTTTGTCAAGTTTCAAGGAGCTAGCACAAACCGTGTTTGATTTAGAGTTTCAAACACATCTATCTATATAGCAGAAAACAGAGTGAAACCTAAAAATTCAAAGTGTTACTGGAAACGAACGCTTGAACCTAGAAGAGTGAAAATTGGGCAGCCAAGTGGGCTTAGTGAACTGATCATTACCACCAAGTATCATCAAGATTTGGTGAAAAAATGTTTGCTGAGATTTCAGCAAACGAGAAGTTTTTTGGAAGCTTGGCAACACCTTTCAAACGAAAGTGTTTTTCGCCAGTCTCTGCATGGGGTACTTAAAGAGGAAACAAACCATAGAGATAGAACTTAGAACTACTTCATTTTGTCAAGTTTCACGGAGCTAGCACAAACCGTGTTTGATTTAGAGATTCAAACACATCTATCTATATAGCAGAAAACAGAGTGAAACCTAAAAATTGAAAGTGTTACTGGAAACGAACGCTTGAACATAGAAGAGTGAAAATTGGGCAGCCAAGTGGGCTTAGTGAACTGATCATTACCACCAAGTATCATCAAGATTTGGTGAAAAAATGTTTGCTGAGATTTCAGCAAACTAGTAGTTTTTTGGAAGCTTGGCAACCCCTTTCAAAGAAAGTGTTTTTCGCCAGTCTCTGCATGGGGTACTTCAAGAGGAAACAAACCATAGAGATAGAACTTACAACTACTTCATTTTGTCAAGTTTCACGGAGCTAGCACAAACCGTGTTTGATTTAGAGTTTCAAACACATCTATCTATATAGCAGAAAACAGAGTGAAACCTAAAAATTCAAAGTGTTACTGGAAACGAACGCTTGAACCTAGAAGAGTGAAAGTTGGGCAGCCAAGTGAGATTAGTGAACTGATCATTACCACCAAGTATCATCAAGATTTGGTGAAAAAATGTTTGCTGAGATTTCAGCAAACTAGTAGTTTTTTGGAAGCTTGGCAACCCCTTTCAAACGAAAGTGTTTTTCGCCAGTCTCTGCATGGGGTACTTCAAGAGGAAACAAACCATAGAGATAGAACTTAGAACTACTTCATTTTGTCAAGTTTCACGGAGCTAGCACAAACCGTGTTTGATTTAGAGTTTCGAGACATCTATCTATATAGCAGAAAACAGAGTGAAACCTAAAAATTCAAACTGTTACTGGAAACGAACGCTTGAACCTAGAAGAGTGAAAGTTGGGCAGCCAAGTGGGCTTAGTGAACTGATCATTACCACAAAGTATCATCAAGATTTGGTGAAAAAATGTTTGCTGAGATTTCAGCAAACTAGTAGTTTTTTGGAAGCTTGGCAACCCCTTTCAAACGAAAGTGTTTTTCGCCAGTCTCTGCATGGGGTACTTCAAGAGGAAACAAACCATAGAGATAGAACTTAGAACTACTTCATTTGCTGAAGTTTCAAGGAGCTAGCACAAACCGTGTTTGATTTAGAATTCCAAACACAGCTATCTATGTAGGAGAAAACAGAGTGAAACCTAAAAATTCAAACTGTTACTGGAAACGAATGCTTCAACATAGAAGAATAAAAATTGGGCAGCCAAGTGGGATTAGTGAACTGATCATTACCACCAAGTATCATCAAGATTTGGTGAAAAAATGTTTGCTGAGATTTCAGCAAACTAGTAGTTTTTTGGAAGCTTGGCAACCCCTTTCAAACGAAAGTGTTTTTCGCCAGTCTCTGCATGGGGTACTTCAAGAAAACAAACCATAGAGATAGAACTTACAACTACTTCATTTTGTCAAGTTTCAAGGAGCTAGCACAAACCGTGTTTGATTTAGAGTTTCAAAGACATCTATCTATATAGCAGAAAACAGAGTGAAACCTAAAATTTCAAAGTGTTACTGGAAATGAACGCTTGAACCTAGAAGAGTAAAAATTGGGCAGCCAAGTGGGCTTAGTGAACTGATCATTACCACCAAGTATCATCAAGTTTTGGTGAAAAAATGTTTGCTGAGATTTCAGCAAACTAGTAGTTTTTTGGAAGCTTGGCAACCCCTTTAAAACGAAAGTAATTTTCGCCAGTCTCTGCATGGGGTACTTCAAGAGGAAACAAACCATAGAGATAGAACTTAGAACTACTTCATTTTGTCAAGTTTCACGGAGCTACCACAAACCGTGTTTGATTTAGAGTTTCAAACACATCTATCTATATAACAGAAAACAGAGTGAAACCTAAAAATTCAAACTGTTACTGGAAACGAACGCTTGAACCTAGAAGAGTGAAAGTTGGGCAGCCAAGTGAGATTAGTGAACTGATCATTACCACCAAGTATCATCAAGATTTGGTGAAAAAATGTTTGCTGAGATTTCAGCAAACTAGTAGTTTTTTGGAAGCTTGGCAACCCCTTTCAAACGAAAGTGTTTTTCGCCAGTCTCTGCATGGGGTACTTCAAGAGGAAACAAACCATAGAGATAGAACTTAGAACTACTTCATTTTGTCAAGTTTCAAGGAGCTAGCACAAACCGTGTTTGATTTAGAGTTTCAAACACATCTATCTATATAGCAGAAAACAGAGTGAAACCTAAAAATTCAAAGTGTTACTGGAAACGAACGCTTGAACCTAGAAGAGTGAAAATTGGGCAGCCAAGTGGGCTTAGTGAACTGATCATTACCACCAAGTATCATCAAGATTTGGTGAAAAAATGTTTGCTGAGATTTCAGCAAACGAGAAGTTTTTTGGAAGCTTGGCAACACCTTTCAAACGAAAGTGTTTTTCGCCAGTCTCTGCATGGGGTACTTAAAGAGGAAACAAACCATAGAGATAGAACTTAGAACTACTTCATTTTGTCAAGTTTCACGGAGCTAGCACAAACCGTGTTTGATTTAGAGTTTCAAACACATCTATCTATATAGCAGAAAACAGAGTGAAACCTAAAAATTGAAAGTGTTACTGGAAACGAACGCTTGAACATAGAAGAGTGAAAATTGGGCAGCCAAGTGGGCTTAGTGAACTGATCATTACCACCAAGTATCATCAAGATTTGGTGAAAAAATGTTTGCTGAGATTTCAGCAAACTAGTAGTTTTTTGGAAGCTTGGCAACCCCTTTCAAACGAAAGTGTTTTTCGCCAGTCTCTGCATGGGGTACTTCAAGAGGAAACAAACCATAGAGATAGAACTTACAACTACTTCATTTTGTCAAGTTTCACGGAGCTAGCACAAACCGTGTTTGATTTAGAGTTTCGAGACAACTATCTATATAGCAGAAAACAGAGTGAAACCTAAAAATTCAAACTGTTACTGGAAACGAACGCTTGAACCTAGAAGAGTGAAAGTTGGGCAGCCAAGTGGGCTTAGTGAACTGATCATTACCACAAAGTATCATCAAGATTTGGTGAAAAAATGTTTGCTGAGATTTCAGCAAACTAGTAGTTTTTTGGAAGCTTGGCAACCCCTTTCAAACGAAAGTGTTTTTCGCCAGTCTCTGCATGGGGTACTTCAAGAGGAAACAAACCATAGAGATAGAACTTAGAACTACTTCATTTGGTCAAGTTTCAAGGAGCTAGCACAAACCGTGTTTGATTTAGAATTCCAAACACAGCTATCTATGTAGGAGAAAACAGAGTGAAACCTAAAAATTCAAACTGTTACTGGAAACGAATGCTTCAACATAGAAGAATAAAAATTGGGCAGCCAAGTGGGATTAGTGAACTGATCATTACCACCAAGTATCATCAAGATTTGGTGAAAAAATGTTTGCTGAGATTTCAGCAAACTAGTAGTTTTTTGGAAGCTTGGCAACCCCTTTCAAACGAAAGTGTTTTTCGCCAGTCTCTGCATGGGGTACTTCAAGAAAACAAACCATAGAGATAGAACTTACAACTACTTCATTTTGTCAAGTTTCAAGGAGCTAGCACAAACCGTGTTTGATTTAGAGTTTCAAAGACATCTATCTATATAGCAGAAAACAGAGTGAAACCTAAAATTTCAAAGTGTTACTGGAAACGAACGCTTGAACCTAGAAGAGTAAAAATTGGGCAGCCAAGTGGGCTTAGTGAACTGATCATTATCACCAAGTATCATCAAGTTTTGGTGAAAAAATGTGTGCTGAGATTTCAGCAAACTAGTAGTTTTTTGGAAGCTTGGCAACCCCTTTAAAACGAAAGTGATTTTCGCCAGTCTCTGCATTGGGTACTTCAAGAGGAAACAAACCATAGAGATAGAACTTAGAACTACTTCATTTTGTCAAGTTTCACGGAGCTACCACAAACCGTGTTTGATTTAGAGTTTCAAACACATCTATCTATATAACAGAAAACAGAGTGAAACCTAAAAATTCAAAGTGTTACTGGAAACGAACGCTTGAACCTAGAAGAGTGAAAGTTGGGCAGCCAAGTGAGATTAGTGAACTGATCATTACCACCAAGTATCATCAAGATTTGGTGAAAAAATGTTTGCTGAGATTTCAGCAAACTAGTAGTTTTTTGGAAGCTTGGCAACCACTTTCAAACGAAAGTGTTTTTCGCCAGTCTCTGCATGGGGTACTTCAAGAGGAAACAAACCATAGAGATAGAACTTAGAACTACTTCATTTTGTCAAGTTTCACGGAGCTAGCACAAACCGTGTTTGATTTAGAGTTTCGAGACATCTATCTATATACCAGAAAACAGAGTGAAACCTAAAAATTCAAACTGTTACTGGAAACGAACGCTTGAACCTAGAAGAGTGAAAGTTGGGCAGCCAAGTGGGCTTAGTGAACTGATCATTACCACAAAGTATCATCAAGATTTGGTGAAAAAATGTTTGCTGAGATTTCAGCAAACTAGTAGTTTTTTGGAAGCTTGGCAACCCCTTTCAAACGAAAGTGTTTTTCGCCAGTCTCTGCATGGGGTACTTCAAGAGGAAACAAACCATAGAGATAGAACTTAGAACTACTTCATTTGGTCAAGTTTCAAGGAGCTAGCACAAACCGTGTTTGATTTAGAATTCCAAACACAGCTATCTATGTAGGAGAAAACAGAGTGAAACCTAAAAATTCAAACTGTTACTGGAAACGAATGCTTCAACATAGAAGAATAAAAATTGGGCAGCCAAGTGGGATTAGTGAACTGATCATTACCACCAAGTATCATCAAGATTTGGTGAAAAAATGTTTGCTGAGATTTCAGCAAACTAGTAGTTTTTTGGAAGCTTGGCAACCCCTTTCAAACGAAAGTGTTTTTCGCCAGTCTCTACATGGGGTACTTCAAGAGGAAACAAACCATAGAGATAGAACTTAGAACTACTTCATTTTGTCAAGTTTCACGGAGCTAGCACAAACCGTGTTTGATTTAGAGTTTCGAGACATCTATCTATATACCAGAAAACAGAGTGAAACCTAAAAATTCAAACTGTTACTGGAAACGAACGCTTGAACCTAGAAGAGTGAAAGTTGGGCAGCCAAGTGGGCTTAGTGAACTGATCATTACCACAAAGTATCATCAAGATTTGGTGAAAAAATGTTTGCTGAGATTTCAGCAAACTAGTAGTTTTTTGGAAGCTTGGCAACCCCTTTCAAACGAAAGTGTTTTTCGCCAGTCTCTGCATGGGGTACTTCAAGAGGAAACAAACCATAGAGATAGATCTTACAACTACTTCATTTTGTCAAGTTTCAAGGAGCTAGCACAAACCGTGTTTGATTTAGAGTTTCAAACACATCTATCTATATAACAGAAAACAGAGTGAAACCTAAATTTCAAACTGTTACTGGAAACGAACGCTTGAACCTAGAAGAGTAAAAATTGGGCAGCCAAGTGGGCTTAGTGAACTGATCATTACCACCAAGTATCATCAAGTTTTGGTGAAAAAATGTTTGCTGAGATTTCAGCAAACTAGTAGTTTTTTGGAAGCTTCGCAACCCCTTTCAAACGAAAGTGTTTTTCGCCAGTCTCTGCATGGGGTACTTCAAGAGGAAACAAACCATAGAGATAGAACTTACAACTACTTCATTTTGTCAAGTTTCAAGGAGCTAGCACAAACCGTGTTTGATTTAGAGTTTCAAACACATCTATCTATATAGCAGAAAACAGAGTGAAACCTAAAATTTCAAAGTGTTACTGGAAACGAACGCTTGAACCTAGAAGAGTAAAAATTGGGCAGCCAAGTGGGCTTAGTGAACTGATCATTACCACCAAGTATCATCAAGTTTTGGTGAAAAAATGTTTGCTGAGATTTCAGCAAACTAGTAGTTTTTTGGAAGCTTGGCAACCTCTTTCAAACGAAAGTGTTTTTCGCCAGTCTCTGCATGGGGTACTTCAAGAGGAAACAAACCATAGAGATAGAACTTAGAACTACTTCATTTTGTCAAGTTTCACGGAGCTAGCACAAACCGTGTTTGATTTAGAGTTTCGAGACATCTATCTATATAGCAGAAAACAGAGTGAAACCTAAAAATTCAAACTGTTACTGGAAACGAACGCTTGAACCTAGAAGAGTGAAAGTTGGGCAGCCAAGTGGGCTTAGTGAACTGATCATTACCACCAAGTATCATCAAGATTTGGTGAAAAAATGTTTGCTGAGATTTCAGCAAACTAGTAGTTTTTTGAAAGCTTGGCAACCCCTTTCAAACGAAAGTGTTTTTCGCCAGTCTCTGCATGGGGTACTTCAAGAGGAAACAAACCATAGAGATAGAAATTACAACTACTTCATTTTGTCAAGTTTCAAGGAGCTAGCACAAACCGTGTTTGATTTAGAGTTTCAAACACATCTATCTATATAGCAGAAAACAGAGTGAAACCTAAAATTTCAAAGTGTTACTGGAAACGAACGCTTGAACCTAGAAGAGTAAAAATTGGGCAGCCAAGTGGGCTTAGTGAACTCATCATTACCACCAAGTATCATCAAGTTTTGGTGAAAAAATGTTTGCTGAGATTTCAGCAAACTAGTAGTTTTTTGGAAGCTTGGCAACCCCTTTCAAACGAAAGTGTTTTTCGCCAGTCTCTGCATGGGGTACTTCAAGAGGAAACAAACCATAGAGATAGAACTTAGAACTACTTCATTTTGTCAAGTTTCACGGAGCTACCACAAACCGTGTTTGATTTAGAGTTTCGAGACATCTATCTATATAGCAGAAAACAGAGTGAAACCTAAAAATTCAAACTGTTACTGGAAACGAACGCTTGAACCTAGAAGAGTGAAAGTTGGGCAGCCAAGTGGGCTTAGTGAACTGATCATTACCACAAAGTATCATCAAGATTTGGTGAAAAAATGTTTGCTGAGATTTCAGCAAACTAGTAGTTTTTTGGAAGCTTGGCAACCCCTTTCAAACGAAAGTGTTTTTCGCCAGTCTCTGCATGGGGTACTTCAAGAGGAAACAAACCATAGAGATAGAACTTAGAACTACTTCATTTTGTCAAGTTTCACGGAGCTAGCACAAACCGTGTTTGATTTAGAGTTTCAAACACATCTATCTATATAGCAGAAAACAGAGTGAAACCTAAAAATTGAAAGTGTTACTGGAAACGAACGCTTGAACCTAGAAGAGTGAAAATTGGGCAGCCAAGTGGGCTTAGTGAACTGATCATTACCACCAAGTATCATCAAGATTTGGTGAAAAAATGTTTGCTGAGATTTCAGCAAACTAGTAGTTTTTTGGAAACTTGGCAACCCCTTTCAAACGAAAGTGTTTGTCGCCAGTCTCTGCATGGGGTACTTCAAGAGGAAACAAACCATAGAGATAGAACTTACAACTACTTCATTTGGTCAAGTTTCAAGGAGCTAGCACAAACCGTGTTTGATTTAGAATTCCAAACACAGCTATCTATGTAGGAGAAAACAGAGTGAAACCTAAAAATTCAAACTGTTACTGGAAACGAATGCTTCAACATAGAAGAATAAAAATTGGGCAGCCAAGTGGGATTAGTGAACTGATCATTACCACCAAGTATCATCAAGATTTGGTGAAAAAATGTTTGCTGAGATTTCAGCAAACTAGTAGTTTTTTGGAAGCTTGGCAACCCCTTTCAAACGAAAGTGTTTTTCGCCAGTCTCTGCATGGGGTACTTCAAGAGGAAACAAACCATAGAGATAGAACTTACAACTACTTCATTTTGTCAAGTTTCAAGGAGCTAGCACAAACCGTGTTTGATTTAGAGTTTCAAAGACATCTATCTATATAGCAGAAAACAGAGTGAAACCTAAAAATTCAAAGTGTTACTGGAAACGAACGCTTGAAACTAGAAGAGTGAAAATTGGGCAGCCAAGTGGGCTTAGTGAACTGATCATTACCACCAAGTATCATCAAGATTTGGTGAAAAAATGTTTGCTGAGATTTCAGCAAACTAGTAGTTTTTTGGAAGCTTGGCAACCCCTTTCAAACGAAAGTGTTTTTCGCCAGTCTCTGCATGGGGTACTTCAAGAGGAAACAAACCATAGAGATAGAACTTAGAACTACTTCATTTTGTCAAGTTTCACGGAGCTAGCACAAACCGTGTTTGATTTAGAGTTTCGAGACATCTATCTATATAGCAGAAAACAGAGTGAAACCTAAAAATTCAAACTGTTACTGGAAACGAACGCTTGAACCTAGAAGAGTGAAAGTTGGGCAGCCAAGTGGGCTTAGTGAACTGATCATTACCACAAAGTATCATCAAGATTTGGTGAAAAAATGTTTGCTGAGATTTCAGCAAACTAGTAGTTTTTTGGAAGCTTGGCAACCCCTTTCAAACGAAAGTGTTTTTCGCCAGTCTCTGCATGGGGTACTTCAAGAGGAAACAAACCATAGAGATAGAACTTAGAACTACTTCATTTGCTCAAGTTCAAGGAGCTAGCACAAACCGTGTTTGATTTAGAGTTTCAAACACATCTATCTATATAGCAGAAAACAGAGTGAAACCTAAAAATTCAAAGTGTTACTGGAAACGAACGCTTGAACCTAGAAGAGTGAAAATTGGGCAGCCAAGTGGGCTTAGTGAACTGATCATTACCACCAAGTATCATCAAGATTTGGTGAAAAACTGTTTGCTGAGATTTCAGCAAACGAGAAGTTTTTGGAAGCTTGGCAACACCTTTCAAACGAAAGTGTTTTCGCCAGTCTCTGCATGGGGTACTTCAAGAGGAAACAAACCATAGAGATAGAACTTAGAACTACTTCATTTTGTCAAGTTTCACGGAGCTAGCACAAACCGTGTTTGATTTAGAGTTTCAAACACATCTATCTATATAGCAGAAAACAGAGTGAAACCTAAAAATTGAAAGTGTTACTGGAAACGAACGCTTGAACCTAGAAGAGTGAAAATTGGGCAGCCAAGTGGGCTTAGTGAACTGATCATTACCACCAAGTATCATCAAGATTTGGTGAAAAAATGTTTGCTGAGATTTCAGCAAACTAGTAGTTTTTTGGAAACTTGGCAACCCCTTTCAAACGAAAGTGTTTTTCGCCAGTCTCTGCATGGGGTATTTCAAGAGGAAACAAACCATAGAGATAGAACTTACAACTAGTTCATTTGGTCAAGTTTCAAGGAGCTAGCACAAACCGTGTTTGATTTAGAATTCCAAACACAGCTATCTATGTAGGAGAAAACAGAGTGAAACCTAAAAATTCAAACTGTTACTGGAAACGAATGCTTCAACATAGAAGAATAAAAATTGGGCAGGCAAGTGGGATTAGTGAACTGATCATTACCACCAAGTATCATCAAGATTTGGTGAAAAAATGTTTGCTGAGATTTCAGCAAACTAGTAGTTTTTTGGAAGCTTGGCAACCCCTTTCAAACGAAAGTGTTTTTCGCCAGTCTCTGCATGGGGTACTTCAAGAGGAAACAAACCATAGAGATAGAACTTACAACTACTTCATTTTGTCAAGTTTCAAGGAGCTAGCACAAACCGTGTTTGATTTAGAGTTTCAAAGACATCTATCTATATAGCAGAAAACAGAGTGAAACCTAAAATTTCAAAGTGTTACTGGAAACGAACGCTTGAACCTAGAAGAGTAAAAATTGGGCAGCCAAGTGGGCTTAGTGAACTGATCATTACCACCAAGTATCATCAAGTTTTGGTGAAAAAATGTTTGCTGAGATTTCAGCAAACTAGTAGTTTTTTGGAAGCTTGGCAACCCCTTTAAAATGAAAGTGATTTTCGCCAGTCTCTGCATGGGGTACTTCAAGAGGAAACAAACCATAGAGATAGAACTTAGAACTACTTCATTTTGTCAAGTTTCACGGAGCTACCACAAACCGTGTTTGATTTAGAGTTTCAAACACATCTATCTATATAGCAGAAAACAGAGTGAAACCTAAAAATTCAAAGTGTTACTGGAAACGAACGCTTGAACCTAGAAGAGTGAAAGTTGGGCAGCCAAGTGAGATTAGTGAACTGATCATTACCACCAAGTATCATCAAGATTTGGTGAAAAAATGTTTGCTGAGATTTCAGCAAACTAGTAGTTTTTTGGAAGCTTGGCAACCCCTTTCAAACGAAAGTGTTTTTCGCCAGTCTCTGCATGGGGTACTTCAAGAGGAAACAAACCATAGAGATAGAACTTAGAACTACTTCATTTTGTCAAGTTTCACGGAGCTAGCACAAACCGTGTTTGATTTAGAGTTTCGAGACATCTATCTATATAGCAGAAAACAGAGTGAAACCTAAAAATTCAAACTGTTACTGGAAACGAACGCTTGAACCTAGAAGAGTGAAAGTTGGGCAGCCAAGTGGGCTTAGTGAACTGATCATTACCACAAAGTATCATCAAGATTTGGTGAAAAAATGTTTGCTGAGATTTCAGCAAACTAGTAGTTTTTTGGAAGCTTGGCAACCCCTTTCAAACGAAAGTGTTTTTCGCCAGTCTCTGCATGGGGTACTTCAAGAGGAAACAAACCATAGAGATAGAACTTAGAACTACTTCATTTGCTGAAGTTTCAAGGAGCTAGCACAAACCGTGTTTGATTTAGAATTCCAAACACAGCTATCTATGTAGGAGAAAACAGAGTGAAACCTAAAAATTCAAACTGTTACTGGAAACGAATGCTTCAACATAGAAGAATAAAAATTGGGCATCCAAGTGGGATTAGTGAACTGATCATTACCACCAAGTATCATCAAGATTTGGTGAAAAAATGTTTGCTGAGATTTCAGCAAACTAGTAGTTTTTTGGAAGCTTGGCAACCCCTTTCAAACGAAAGTGTTTTTCGCCAGTCTCTGCATGGGGTACTTCAAGAAAACAAACCATAGAGATAGAACTTACAACTACTTCATTTTGTCAAGTTTCAAGGAGCTAGCACAAACCGTGTTTGATTTAGAGTTTCAAAGACATCTATCTATATAGCAGAAAACAGAGTGAAACCTAAAATTTCAAAGTGTTACTGGAAACGAACGCTTGAACCTAGAAGAGTAAAAATTGGGCAGCCAAGTGGACTTAGTGAACTGATCATTACCACCAAGTATCATCAAGTTTTGGTGAAAAAATGTTTGCTGAGATTTCAGCAAACTAGTAGTTTTTTGGAAGCTTGGCAACCCCTTTAAAACGAAAGTAATTTTCGCCAGTCTCTGCATGGGGTACTTCAAGAGGAAACAAACCATAGAGATAGAACTTAGAACTACTTCATTTTGTCAAGTTTCACGGAGCTACCACAAACCGTGTTTGATTTAGAGTTTCAAACACATCTATCTATATAACAGAAAACAGAGTGAAACCTAAAAATTCAAACTGTTACTGGAAACGAACGCTTGAACCTAGAAGAGTGAAAGTTGGGCAGCCAAGTGAGATTAGTGAACTGATCATTACCACCAAGTATCATCAAGATTTGGTGAAAAAATGTTTGCTGAGATTTCAGCAAACTAGTAGTTTTTTGGAAGCTTGGCAACCCCTTTCAAACGAAAGTGTTTTTCGCCAGTCTCTGCATGGGGTACTTCAAGAGGAAACAAACCATAGAGATAGAACTTAGAACTACTTCATTTTGTCAAGTTTCAAGGAGCTAGCACAAACCGTGTTTGATTTAGAGTTTCAAACACATCTATCTATATAGCAGAAAACAGAGTGAAACCTAAAAATTCAAAGTGTTACTGGAAACGAACGCTTGAACCTAGAAGAGTGAAAATTGGGCAGCCAAGTGGGCTTAGTGAACTGATCATTACCACCAAGTATCATCAAGATTTGGTGAAAAAATGTTTGCTGAGATTTCAGCAAACGAGAAGTTTTTTGGAAGCTTGGCAACACCTTTCAAACGAAAGTGTTTTTCGCCAGTCTCTGCATGGGGTACTTAAAGAGGAAACAAACCATAGAGATAGAACTTAGAACTACTTCATTTTGTCAAGTTTCACGGAGCTAGCACAAACCGTGTTTGATTTAGAGTTTCAAACACATCTATCTATATAGCAGAAAACAGAGTGAAACCTAAAAATTGAAAGTGTTACTGGAAACGAACGCTTGAACATAGAAGAGTGAAAATTGGGCAGCCAAGTGGGCTTAGTGAACTGATCATTACCACCAAGTATCATCAAGATTTGGTGAAAAAATGTTTGCTGAGATTTCAGCAAACTAGTAGTTTTTTGGAAGCTTGGCAACCCCTTTCAAACGAAAGTGTTTTTCGCCAGTCTCTGCATGGGGTACTTCAAGAGGAAACAAACCATAGAGATAGAACTTACAACTACTTCATTTTGTCAAGTTTCAAGGAGCTAGCACAAACCGTGTTTGATTTAGAGTTTCAAAGACATCTATCTATATAGCAGAAAACAGAGTGAAACCTAAAATTTCAAAGTGTTACTGGAAACGAACGCTTGAACCTAGAAGAGTAAAAATTGGGCAGCCAAGTGGGCTTAGTGAACTGATCATTACCACCAAGTATCATCAAGTTTTGGTGAAAAAATGTTTGCTGAGATTTCAGCAAACTAGTAGTTTTTTGGAAGCTTGGCAACCCCTTTAAAACGAAAGTGATTTTCGCCAGTCTCTGCATGGGGTACTTCAAGAGGAAACAAACCATAGAGATAGAACTTAGAACTTCTTCATTTTGTCAAGTTTCACGGAGCTACCACAAACCGTGTTTGATTTAGAGTTTCAAACACATCTATCTATATAGCAGAAAACAGAGTGAAACCTAAAAATTCAAAGTGTTACTGGAAACGAACGCTTGAACCTAGAAGAGTGAAAGTTGGGCAGCCAAGTGAGATTAGTGAACTGATCATTACCACCAAGTATCATCAAGATTTGGTGAAAAAATGTTTGCTGAGATTTCAGCAAACTAGTAGTTTTTTGGAAGCTTGGCAACCCCTTTCAAACGAAAGTGTTTTTCGCCAGTCTCTGCATGGGGTACTTCAAGAGGAAACAAACCATAGAGATAGAACTTAGAACTACTTCATTTTGTCAAGTTTCACGGAGCTAGCACAAACCGTGTTTGATTTAGAGTTTCGAGACATCTATCTATATAGCAGAAAACAGAGTGAAACCTAAAAATTCAAACTGTTACTGGAAACGAACGCTTGAACCTAGAAGAGTGAAAGTTGGGCAGCCAAGTGGGCTTAGTGAACTGATCATTACCACAAAGTATCATCAAGATTTGGTGAAAAAATGTTTGCTGAGATTTCAGCAAACTAGTAGTTTTTTGGAAGCTTGGCAACCCCTTTCAAACGAAAGTGTTTTTCGCCAGTCTCTGCATGGGGTACTTCAAGAGGAAACAAACCATAGAGATAGAACTTAGAACTACTTCATTTGGTCAAGTTTCAAGGAGCTAGCACAAACCGTGTTTGATTTAGAATTCCAAACACAGCTATCTATGTAGGAGAAAACAGAGTGAAACCTAAAAATTCAAACTGTTACTGGAAACGAATGCTTCAACATAGAAGAATAAAAATTGGGCAGCCAAGTGGGATTAGTGAACTGATCATTACCACCAAGTATCATCAAGATTTGGTGAAAAAATGTTTGCTGAGATTTCAGCAAACTAGTAGTTTTTTGGAAGCTTGGCAACCCCTTTCAAACGAAAGTGTTTTTCGCCAGTCTCTGCATGGGGTACTTCAAGAAAACAAACCATAGAGATAGAAATACAACTACTTCATTTTGTCAAGTTTCAAGGAGCTAGCACAAACCGTGTTTGATTTAGAGTTTCAAAGACATCTATCTATATAGCAGAAAACAGAGTGAAACCTAAAATTTCAAAGTGTTACTGGAAACGAACGCTTGAACCTAGAAGAGTAAAAATTGGGCAGCCAAGTGGGCTTAGTGAACTGATCATTACCACCAAGTATCATCAAGTTTTGGTGAAAAAATGTGTGCTGAGATTTCAGCAAACTAGTAGTTTTTTGGAAGCTTGGCAACCCCTTTAAAACGAAAGTGATTTTCGCCAGTCTCTGCATTGGGTACTTCAAGAGGAAACAAACCATAGAGATAGAACTTAGAACTACTTCATTTTGTCAAGTTTCACGGAGCTACCACAAACCGTGTTTGATTTAGAGTTTCAAACACATCTATCTATATAACAGAAAACAGAGTGAAACCTAAAAATTCAAAGTGTTACTGGAAACGAACGCTTGAACCTAGAAGAGTGAAAGTTGGGCAGCCAAGTGAGATTAGTGAACTGATCATTACCACCAAGTATCATCAAGATTTGGTGAAAAAATGTTTGCTGAGATTTCAGCAAACTAGTAGTTTTTTGGAAGCTTGGCAACCCCTTTCAAACGAAAGTGTTTTTCGCCAGTCTCTGCATGGGGTACTTCAAGAGGAAACAAACCATAGAGATAGAACTTAGAACTACTTCATTTTGTCAAGTTTCACGGAGCTAGCACAAACCGTGTTTGATTTAGAGTTTCAAACACATCTATCTATATAGCAGAAAACAGAGTGAAACCTAAAAATTCAAAGTGTTACTGGAAACGAACGCTTGAACCTAGAAGAGTGAAAGTTGGGCAGCCAAGTGGGCTTAGTGAACTGATCATTACCACAAAGTATCATCAAGATTTGGTGAAAAAATGTTTGCTGAGATTTCAGCAAACTAGTAGTTTTTTGGAAGCTTGGCAACCCCTTTCAAACGAAAGTGTTTTTCGCCAGTCTCTGCATGGGGTACTTCAAGAGGAAACAAACCATAGAGATAGAACTTAGAACTACTTCATTTGGTCAAGTTTCAAGGAGCTAGCACAAACCGTGTTTGATTTAGAATTCCAAACACAGCTATCTATGTAGGAGAAAACAGAGTGAAACCTAAAAATTCAAACTGTTACTGGAAACGAATGCTTCAACATAGAAGAATAAAAATTGGGCAGCCAAGTGGGATTAGTGAACTGATCATTACCACCAAGTATCATCAAGATTTGGTGAAAAAATGTTTGCTGAGATTTCAGCAAACTAGTAGTTTTTTGGAAGCTTGGCAACCCCTTTCAAACGAAAGTGTTTTTCGCCAGTCTCTGCATGGGGTACTTCAAGAGGAAACAAACCATAGAGATAGAACTTAGAACTACTTCATTTTGTCAAGTTTCACGGAGCTAGCACAAACCGTGTTTGATTTAGAGTTTCGAGACATCTATCTATATACCAGAAAACAGAGTGAAACCTAAAAATTCAAACTGTTACTGGAAACGAACGCTTGAACCTAGAAGAGTGAAAGTTGGGCAGCCAAGTGGGCTTAGTGAACTGATCATTACCACAAAGTATCATCAAGATTTGGTGAAAAAATGTTTGCTGAGATTTCAGCAAACTAGTAGTTTTTTGGAAGCTTGGCAACCCCTTTCAAACGAAAGTGTTTTTCGCCAGTCTCTGCATGGGGTACTTCAAGAGGAAACAAACCATAGAGATAGATCTTACAACTACTTCATTTTGTCAAGTTTCAAGGAGCTAGCACAAACCGTGTTTGATTTAGAGTTTCAAACACATCTATCTATATAACAGAAAACAGAGTGAAACCTAAATTTCAAACTGTTACTGGAAACGAACGCTTGAACCTAGAAGAGTAAAAATTGGGCAGCCAAGTGGGCTTAGTGAACTGATCATTACCACCAAGTATCATCAAGTTTTGGTGAAAAAATGTTTGCTGAGATTTCAGCAAACTAGTAGTTTTTTGGAAGCTTCGCAACCCCTTTCAAACGAAAGTGTTTTTCGCCAGTCTCTGCATGGGGTACTTCAAGAGGAAACAAACCATAGAGATAGAACTTACAACTACTTCATTTTGTCAAGTTTCAAGGAGCTAGCACAAACCGTGTTTGATTTAGAGTTTCAAAGACATCTATCTATATAGCAGAAAACAGAGTGAAACCTAAAATTTCAAAGTGTTACTGGAAACGAACGCTTGAACCTAGAAGAGTAAAAATTGGGCAGCCAAGTGGGCTTAGTGAACTGATCATTACCACCAAGTATCATCAAGTTTTGGTGAAAAAATGTTTGCTGAGATTTCAGCAAACTAGTAGTTTTTTGGAAGCTTGGCAACCTCTTTCAAACGAAAGTGTTTTTCGCCAGTCTCTGCATGGGGTACTTCAAGAGGAAACAAACCATAGAGATAGAACTTAGAACTACTTCATTTTGTCAAGTTTCACGGAGCTAGCACAAACCGTGTTTGATTTAGAGTTTCGAGACATCTATCTATATAGCAGAAAACAGAGTGAAACCTAAAAATTCAAACTGTTACTGGAAACGAACGCTTGAACCTAGAAGAGTGAAAGTTGGGCAGCCAAGTGGGCTTAGTGAACTGATCATTACCACCAAGTATCATCAAGATTTGGTGAAAAAATGTTTGCTGAGATTTCAGCAAACTAGTAGTTTTTTGGAAGCTTGGCAACCCCTTTCAAACGAAAGTGTTTTTCGCCAGTCTCTGCATGGGGTACTTCAAGAGGAAACAAACCATAGAGATAGAAATTACAACTACTTCATTTTGTCAAGTTTCAAGGAGCTAGCACAAACCGTGTTTGATTTAGAGTTTCAAACACATCTATCTATATAGCAGAAAACAGAGTGAAACCTAAAATTTCAAAGTGTTACTGGAAACGAACGCTTGAACCTAGAAGAG
Source organism: Callospermophilus lateralis (assembly GCF_048772815.1). Taxonomy (NCBI): domain Eukaryota; kingdom Metazoa; phylum Chordata; class Mammalia; order Rodentia; family Sciuridae; genus Callospermophilus; species Callospermophilus lateralis. Next base: position 68,450 of record NW_027515007.1, on the reverse strand, counting down.
TAAAAATTGGGCAGCCAAGTGGGCTTAGTGAACTGATCATTACCACCAAGTATCATCAAGTTTTGGTGAAAAAATGTTTGCTGAGATTTCAGCAAACTAGTAGTTTTTTGGAAGCTTGGCAACCCCTTTCAAACGAAAGTGTTTTTCGCCAGTCTCTGCATGGGGTACTTCAAGAGGAAACAAACCATAGAGATAGAACTTAGAACTACTTCATTTTGTCAAGTTTCACGGAGCTAGCACAAACCGTGTTTGATTTAGAGTTTCGAGACATCTATCTATATAGCAGAAAACAGAGTGAAACCTAAAAATTCAAACTGTTACTGGAAACGAACGCTTGAACCTAGAAGAGTGAAAGTTGGGCAGCCAAGTGGGCTTAGTGAACTGATCATTACCACAAAGTATCATCAAGATTTGGTGAAAAAATGTTTGCTGAGATTTCAGCAAACTAGTAGTTTTTTGGAAGCTTGGCAACCCCTTTCAAACGAAAGTGTTTTTCGCCAGTCTCTGCATGGGGTACTTCAAGAGGAAACAAACCATAGAGATAGAACTTAGAACTACTTCATTTTGTCAAGTTTCACGGAGCTAGCACAAACCGTGTTTGATTTAGAGTTTCAAACACATCTATCTATATAGCAGAAAACAGAGTGAAACCTAAAAATTGAAAGTGTTACTGGAAACGAACGCTTGAACCTAGAAGAGTGAAAATTGGGCAGCCAAGTGGGCTTAGTGAACTGATCATTACCACCAAGTATCATCAAGATTTGGTGAAAAAATGTTTGCTGAGATTTCAGCAAACTAGTAGTTTTTTGGAAACTTGGCAACCCCTTTCAAACGAAAGTGTTTGTCGCCAGTCTCTGCATGGGGTACTTCAAGAGGAAACAAACCATAGAGATAGAACTTACAACTACTTCATTTGGTCAAGTTTCAAGGAGCTAGCACAAACCGTGTTTGATTTAGAATTCCAAACACAGCTATCTATGTAGGAGAAAACAGAGTGAAACCTAAAAATTCAAACTGTTACTGGAAACGAATGCTTCAACATAGAAGAATAAAAATTGGGCAGCCAAGTGGGATTAGTGAACTGATCATTACCACCAAGTATCATCAAGATTTGGTGAAAAAATGTTTGCTGAGATTTCAGCAAACTAGTAGTTTTTTGGAAGCTTGGCAACCCCTTTCAAACGAAAGTGTTTTTCGCCAGTCTCTGCATGGGGTACTTCAAGAGGAAACAAACCATAGAGATAGAACTTACAACTACTTCATTTTGTCAAGTTTCAAGGAGCTAGCACAAACCGTGTTTGATTTAGAGTTTCAAAGACATCTATCTATATAGCAGAAAACAGAGTGAAACCTAAAATTTCAAAGTGTTACTGGAAACGAACGCTTGAACCTAGAAGAGTAAAAATTGGGCAGCCAAGTGGGCTTAGTGAACTGATCATTACCACCAAGTATCATCAAGTTTTGGTGAAAAAATGTTTGCTGAGATTTCAGCAAACTAGTAGTTTTTTGGAAGCTTGGCAACCCCTTTAAAACGAAAGTGATTTTCGCCAGTCTCTGCATGGGGTACTTCAAGAGGAAACAAACCATAGAGATAGAACTTAGAACTACTTCATTTTGTCAAGTTTCACGGAGCTACCACAAACCGTGTTTGATTTAGAGTTTCAAACACATCTATCTATATAGCAGAAAACAGAGTGAAACCTAAAAATTCAAAGTGTTACTGGAAACGAACGCTTGAACCTAGAAGAGTGAAAGTTGGGCAGCCAAGTGAGATTAGTGAACTGATCATTACCACCAAGTATCATCAAGATTTGGTGAAAAAATGTTTGCTGAGATTTCAGCAAACTAGTAGTTTTTTGGAAGCTTGGCAACCCCTTTCAAACGAAAGTGTTTTTCGCCAGTCTCTGCATGGGGTACTTCAAGAGGAAACAAACCATAGAGATAGAACTTAGAACTACTTCATTTTGTCAAGTTTCACGGAGCTAGCACAAACCGTGTTTGATTTAGAGTTTCGAGACATCTATCTATATAGCAGAAAACAGAGTGAAACCTAAAAATTCAAACTGTTACTGGAAACGAACGCTTGAACCTAGAAGAGTGAAAGTTGGGCAGCCAAGTGGGCTTAGTGAACTGATCATTACCACAAAGTATCATCAAGATTTGGTGAAAAAATGTTTGCTGAGATTTCAGCAAACTAGTAGTTTTTTGGAAGCTTGGCAACCCCTTTCAAACAAAAGTGTTTTTCGCCAGTCTCTGCATGGGGTACTTCAAGAGGAAACAAACCATAGAGATAGAACTTAGAACTACTTCATTTGCTGAAGTTTCAAGGAGCTAGCACAAACCGTGTTTGATTTAGAATTCCAAACACAGCTATCTATGTAGGAGAAAACAGAGTGAAACCTAAAAATTCAAACTGTTACTGGAAACGAATGCTTCAACATAGAAGAATAAAAATTGGGCAGCCAAGTGGGATTAGTGAACTGATCATTACCACCAAGTATCATCAAGATTTGGTGAAAAAATGTTTGCTGAGATTTCAGCAAACTAGTAGTTTTTTGGAAGCTTGGCAACCCCTTTCAAACGAAAGTGTTTTTCGCCAGTCTCTGCATGGGGTACTTCAAGAGGAAACAAACCATAGAGATAGAACTTACAACTACTTCATTTTGTCAAGTTTCAAGGAGCTAGCACAAACCGTGTTTGATTTAGAGTTTCAAAGACATCTATCTATATAGCAGAAAACAGAGTGAAACCTAAAATTTCAAAGTGTTACTGGAAACGAACGCTTGAACCTAGAAGAGTAAAAATTGGGCAGCCAAGTGGGCTTAGTGAACTGATCATTACCACCAAGTATCATCAAGTTTTGGTGAAAAAATGTTTGCTGAGATTTCAGCAAACTAGTAGTTTTTTGGAAGCTTGGCAACCCCTTTAAAACGAAAGTGATTTTCGCCAGTCTCTGCATGGGGTACTTCAAGAGGAAACAAACCATAGAGATAGATCTTACAACTACTTCATTTTGTCAAGTTTCAAGGAGCTAGCACAAACCGTGTTTGATTTAGAGTTTCAAACACATCTATCTATATAACAGAAAACAGAGTGAAACCTAAATTTCAAACTGTTACTGGAAACGAACGCTTGAACCTACAAGAGTAAAAATTGGGCAGCCAAGTGGGCTTAGTGAACTGATCATTACCACCAAGTATCATCAAGTTTTGGTGAAAAAATGTTTGCTGAGATTTCAGCAAACTAGTAGTTTTTTGGAAGCTTGGCAACCCCTTTCAAACGAAAGTGTTTTTCGCCAGTCTCTGCATGGGGTACTTCAAGAGGAAACAAACCATAGAGATAGAACTTAGAACTACTTCATTTTGTCAAGTTTCACGGAGCTAGCACAAACCGTGTTTGATTTAGAGTTTCGAGACATCTATCTATATAGCAGAAAACAGAGTGAAACCTAAAAATTCAAACTGTTACTGGAAACGAACGCTTGAACCTAGAAGAGTGAAAGTTGGGCAGCCAAGTGGGCTTAGTGAACTGATCATTACCACAAAGTATCATCAAGATTTGGTGAAAAAATGTTTGCTGAGATTTCAGCAAACTAGTAGTTTTTTGGAAGCTTGGCAACCCCTTTCAAACGAAAGTGTTTTTCGCCAGTCTCTGCATGGGGTACTTCAAGAGGAAACAAACCATAGAGATAGAACTTAGAACTACTTCATTTGCTCAAGTTTCAAGGAGCTAGCACAAACCGTGTTTGATTTAGAGTTTCAAACACATCTATCTATATAGCAGAAAACAGAGTGAAACCTAAAAATTCAAAGTGTTACTGGAAACGAACGCTTGAAACTAGAAGAGTGAAAATTGGGCAGCCAAGTGGGCTTAGTGAACTGATCATTACCACCAAGTATCATCAAGATTTGGTGAAAAAATGTTTGCTGAGATTTCAGCAAACTAGTAGTTTTTTGGAAGCTTGGCAACCCCTTTCAAAGGAAAGTGTTTTTCGCCAGTCTCTGCATGGGGTACTTCAAGAGGAAACAAACCATAGAGATAGAACTTAGAACTACTTCATTTTGTCAAGTTTCACGGAGCTAGCACAAACCGTGTTTGATTTAGAGTTTCGAGACATCTATCTATATAGCAGAAAACAGAGTGAAACCTAAAAATTCAAACTGTTACTGGAAACGAACGCTTGAACCTAGAAGAGTGAAAGTTGGGCAGCCAAGTGGGCTTAGTGAACTGATCATTACCACAAAGTATCATCAAGATTTGGTGAAAAAATGTTTGCTGAGATTTCAGCAAACTAGTAGTTTTTTGGAAGCTTGGCAACCCCTTTCAAACGAAAGTGTTTTTCGCCAGTCTCTGCATGGGGTACTTCAAGAGGAAACAAACCATAGAGATAGATCTTACAACTACTTCATTTTGTCAAGTTTCAAGGAGCTAGCACAAACCGTGTTTGATTTAGAGTTTCAAACACATCTATCTATATAACAGAAAACAGAGTGAAACCTAAATTTCAAACTGTTACTGGAAACGAACGCTTGAACCTAGAAGAGTAAAAATTGGGCAGCCAAGTGGGCTTAGTGAACTGATCATTACCACCAAGTATCATCAAGTTTTGGTGAAAAAATGTTTGCTGAGATTTCAGCAAACTAGTAGTTTTTTGGAAGCTTCGCAACCCCTTTCAAACGAAAGTGTTTTTCGCCAGTCTCTGCATGGGGTACTTCAAGAGGAAACAAACCATAGAGATAGAACTTACAACTACTTCATTTTGTCAAGTTTCAAGGAGCTAGCACAAACCGTGTTTGATTTAGAGTTTCAAAGACATCTATCTATATAGCAGAAAACAGAGTGAAACCTAAAATTTCAAAGTGTTACTGGAAACGAACACTTGAACCTAGAAGAGTAAAAATTGGGCAGCCAAGTGGGCTTAGTGAACTGATCATTACCACCAAGTATCATCAAGTTTTGGTGAAAAAATGTTTGCTGAGATTTCAGCAAACTAGTAGTTTTTTGGAAGCTTGGCAACCCCTTTCAAATGAAAGTGTTTTTCGCCAGTCTCTGCATGGGGTACTTCAAGAAGAAACAAACCATAGAGATAGAACTTAGAACTACTTCATTTTGTCAAGTTTCACGGAGCTAGCACAAACCGTGTTTGATTTAGAGTTTCGAGACATCTATCTATATAGCAGAAAACAGAGTGAAACCTAAAAATTCAAACTGTTACTGGAAACGAACGCTTGAACCTAGAAGAGTGAAAGTTGGGCAGCCAAGTGGGCTTAGTGAACTGATCATTACCACCAAGTATCATCAAGTTTTGGTGAAAAAATGTTTGCTGAGATTTCAGCAAACTAGTAGTTTTTTGGAAGCTTGGCAACCCCTTTAAAACGAAAGTGATTTTCGCCAGTCTCTGCATGGGGTACTTCAAGAGGAAACAAACCATAGAGATAGAACTTAGAACTACTTCATTTTGTCAAGTTTCACGGAGCTACCACAAACCGTGTTTGATTTAGAGTTTCAAACACATCTATCTATATAACAGAAAACAGAGTGAAACCTAAAAATTCAAACTGTTACTGGAAACGAACGCTTGAACCTAGAAGAGTGAAAGTTGGGCAGCCAAGTGAGATTAGTGAACTGATCATTACCACCAAGTATCATCAAGATTTGGTGAAAAAATGTTTGCTGAGATTTCAGCAAACTAGTAGTTTTTTGGAAGCTTGGCAACCCCTTTCAAACGAAAGTGTTTTTCGCCAGTCTCTGCATGGGGTACTTCAAGAGGAAACAAACCATAGAGATAGAACTTAGAACTACTTCATTTGGTCAAGTTTCAAGGAGCTAGCACAAACCGTGTTTGATTTAGAGTTTCAAACACATCTATCTATATAGCAGAAAACAGAGTGAAACCTAAAAATTCAAAGTGTTACTGGAAACGAACGCTTGAAACTAGAAGAGTGAAAATGGGCAGCCAAGTGGGCTTAGTGAACTGATCATTACCACCAAGTATCATCAAGATTTGGTGAAAAAATGTTTGCTGAGATTTCAGCAAACTAGTAGTTTTTTGGAAGCTTGGCAACCCCTTTCAAACGAAAGTGTTTTTCGCCAGTCTCTGCATGGGGTACTTCAAGAGGAAACAAACCATAGAGATAGAACTTAGAACTACTTCATTTTGTCAAGTTTCACGGAGCTAGCACAAACCGTGTTTGATTTAGAGTTTCGAGACATCTATCTATATAGCAGAAAACAGAGTGAAACCTAAAAATTCAAACTGTTACTGGAAACGAACGCTTGAACCTAGAAGAGTGAAAGTTGGGCAGCCAAGTGGGCTTAGTGAACTGATCATTACCACAAAGTATCATCAAGATTTGGTGAAAAAATGTTTGCTGAGATTTCAGCAAACTAGTAGTTTTTTGGAAGCTTGGCAACCCCTTTCAAACGAAAGTGTTTTTCGCCAGTCTCTGCATGGGGTACTTCAAGAGGAAACAAACCATAGAGATAGAACTTAGAACTACTTCATTTGCTCAAGTTTCAAGGAGCTAGCACAAACCGTGTTTGATTTAGAGTTTCAAACACATCTATCTATATAGCAGAAAACAGAGTGAAACCTAAAAATTCAAAGTGTTACTGGAAACGAACGCTTGAACCTAGAAGAGTGAAAATTGGGCAGCCAAGTGGGCTTAGTGAACTGATCATTACCACCAAGTATCATCAAGATTTGGTGAAAAAATGTTTGCTGAGATTTCAGCAAACTAGTAGTTTTTTGGAAACTTGGCAACCCCTTTCAAACGAAAGTGTTTTTCGCCAGTCTCTGCATGGGGTACTTCAAGAGGAAACAAACCATAGAGATAGAACTTACAACTACTTCATTTGGTCAAGTTTCAAGGAGCTAGCACAAACCGTGTTTGATTTAGAATTCCAAACACAGCTATCTATGTAGGAGAAAACAGAGTGAAACCTAAAAATTCAAACTGTTACTGGAAACGAATGCTTCAACATAGAAGAATAAAAATTGGGCAGCCAAGTGGGATTAGTGAACTGATCATTACCACCAAGTATCATCAAGATTTGGTGAAAAAATGTTTGCTGAGATTTCAGCAAACTAGTAGTTTTTTGGAAGCTTGGCAACCCCTTTCAAACGAAAGTGTTTTTCGCCAGTCTCTGCATGGGGTACTTCAAGAGGAAACAAACCATAGAGATAGAACTTACAACTACTTCATTTTGTCAAGTTTCAAGGAGCTAGCACAAACCGTGTTTGATTTAGAGTTTCAAAGACATCTATCTATATAGCAGAAAACAGAGTGAAACCTAAAATTTCAAAGTGTTACTGGAAACGAACGCTTGAACCTAGAAGAGTAAAAATTGGGCAGCCAAGTGGGCTTAGTGAACTGATCATTACCACCATGTATCATCAAGTTTTGGTGAAAAAATGTTTGCTGAGATTTCAGCAAACTAGTAGTTTTTGGAAGCTTGGCAACCCCTTTAAAACGAAAGTGATATTCGCCAGTCTCTGCATGGGGTACTTCAAGAGGAAACAAACCATAGAGATAGAACTTAGAACTACTTCATTTTGTCAAGTTTCACGGAGCTACCACAAACCGTGTTTGATTTAGAGTTTCAAACACATCTATCTATATAGCAGAAAACAGAGTGAAACCTAAAAATTCAAAGTGTTACTGGAAACGAACGCTTGAAACTAGAAGAGTGAAAATTGGGCAGCCAAGTGGGCTTAGTGAACTGATCATTACCACCAAGTATCATCAAGATTTGGTGAAAAAATGTTTGCTGAGATTTCAGCAAACTAGTAGTTTTTTGGAAGCTTGGCAACCCCTTTCAAACGAAAGTGTTTTTCGCCAGTCTCTGCATGGGGTACTTCAAGAGGAAACAAACCATAGAGATAGAACTTAGAACTACTTCATTTTGTCAAGTTTCACGGAGCTAGCACAAACCGTGTTTGATTTAGAGTTTCGAGACATCTATCTATATAGCAGAAAACAGAGTGAAACCTAAAAATTCAAACTGTTACTGGAAACGAACGCTTGAACCTAGAAGAGTGAAAGTTGGGCAGCCAAGTGGGCTTAGTGAACTGATCATTACCACAAAGTATCATCAAGATTTGGTGAAAAAATGTTTGCTGAGATTTCAGCAAACTAGTAGTTTTTTGGAAGCTTGGCAACCCCTTTCAAACGAAAGTGTTTTTCGCCAGTCTCTGCATGGGGTACTTCAAGAGGAAACAAACCATAGAGATAGAACTTAGAACTACTTCATTTGCTCAAGTTTCAAGGAGCTAGCACAAACCGTGTTTGATTTAGAGTTTCAAACACATCTATCTATATAGCAGAAAACAGAGTGAAACCTAAAAATTCAAAGTGTTACTGGAAACGAACGCTTGAACCTAGAAGAGTGAAAATTGGGCAGCCAAGTGGGCTTAGTGAACTGATCATTACCACCAAGTATCATCAAGATTTGGTGAAAAAATGTTTGCTGAGATTTCAGCAAACTAGTAGTTTTTTGGAAACTTGGCAACCCCTTTCAAACGAAAGTGTTTTTCGCCAGTCTCTGCATGGGGTACTTCAAGAGGAAACAAACCATAGAGATAGAACTTACAACTACTTCATTTGGTCAAGTTTCAAGGAGCTAGCACAAACCGTGTTTGATTTAGAATTCCAAACACAGCTATCTATGTAGGAGAAAACAGAGTGAAACCTAAAAATTCAAACTGTTACTGGAAACGAATGCTTCAACATAGAAGAATAAAAATTGGGCAGCCAAGTGGGATTAGTGAACTGATCATTACCACCAAGTATCATCAAGATTTGGTGAAAAAATGTTTGCTGAGATTTCAGCCAACTAGTAGTTTTTTGGAAGCATGGCAACCCCTTTCAAACGAAAGTGTTTTTCGCCAGTCTCTGCATGGGGTACTTCAAGAGGAAACAAACCATAGAGATAGAACATACAACTACTTCATTTTGTCAAGTTTCAAGGAGCTAGCACAAACCGTGTTTGATTTAGAGTTTCAAAGACATCTATCTATATAGCAGAAAACAGAGTGAAACCTAAAATTTCAAAGTGTTACTGGAAATGAACGCTTGAACCTAGAAGAGTAAAAATTGGGCAGCCAAGTGGGCTTAGTGAACTGATCATTACCACCAAGTATCATCAAGTTTTGGTGAAAAAATGTTTGCTGAGATTTCAGCAAACTAGTAGTTTTTGGAAGCTTGGCAACCCCTTTAAAACGAAAGTGATATTCGCCAGTCTCTGCATGGGGTACTTCAAGAGGAAACAAACCATAGAGATAGAACTTAGAACTACTTCATTTTGTCAAGTTTCACGGAGCTACCACAAACCGTGTTTGATTTAGAGTTTCAAACACATCTATCTATATAGCAGAAAACAGAGTGAAACCTAAAAATTCAAAGTGTTACTGGAAACGAACGCTTGAAACTAGAAGAGTGAAAATTGGGCAGCCAAGTGGGCTTAGTGAACTGATCATTACCACCAAGTATCATCAAGATTTGGTGAAAAAATGTTTGCTGAGATTTCAGCAAACTAGTAGTTTTTTGGAAGCTTGGCAACCCCTTTCAAACGAAAGTGTTTTTCGCCAGTCTCTGCATGGGGTACTTCAAGAGGAAACAAACCATAGAGATAGAACTTAGAACTACTTCATTTTGTCAAGTTTCACGGAGCTAGCACAAACCGTGTTTGATTTAGAGTTTCGAGACATCTATCTATATAGCAGAAAACAGAGTGAAACCTAAAAATTCAAACTGTTACTGGAAACGAACGCTTGAACCTAGAAGAGTGAAAGTTGGGCAGCCAAGTGGGCTTACTGAACTGATCATTACCACAAAGTATCATCAAGATTTGGTGAAAAAATGTTTGCTGAGATTTCAGCAAACTAGTAGTTTTTTGGAAGCTTGGCAACCCCTTTCAAACGAAAGTGTTTTTCGCCAGTCTCTGCATGGGGTACTTCAAGAGGAAACAAACCATAGAGATAGATCTTACAACTACTTCATTTTGTCAAGTTTCAAGGAGCTAGCACAAACCGTGTTTGATTTAGAGTTTCAAACACATCTATCTATATAACAGAAAACAGAGTGAAACCTAAATTTCAAACTGTTACTGGAAACGAACGCTTGAACCTAGAAGAGTAAAAATTGGGCAGCCAAGTGGGCTTAGTGAACTGATCATTACCACCAAGTATCATCAAGTTTTGGTGAAAAAATGTTTGCTGAGATTTCAGCAAACTAGTAGTTTTTTGGAAGCTTCGCAACCCCTTTCAAACGAAAGTGTTTTTCGCCAGTCTCTGCATGGGGTACTTCAAGAGGAAACAAACCATAGAGATAGAACTTACAACTACTTCATTTTGTCAAGTTTCAAGGAGCTAGCACAAACCGTGTTTGATTTAGAGTTTCAAAGACATCTATCTATATAGCAGAAAACAGAGTGAAACCTAAAATTTCAAAGTGTTACTGGAAACGAACGCTTGAACCTAGAAGAGTAAAAATTGGGCAGCCAAGTGGGCTTAGTGAACTGATCATTACCACCAAGTATCATCAAGTTTTGGTGAAAAAATGTTTGCTGAGATTTCAGCAAACTAGTAGTTTTTGGAAGCTTGGCAACCCCTTTAAAACGAAAGTGATATTCGCCAGTCTCTGCATGGGGTACTTCAAGAGGAAACAAACCATAGAGATAGAACTTAGAACTACTTCATTTTGTCAAGTTTCACGGAGCTACCACAAACCGTGTTTGATTTAGAGTTTCAAACACATCTATCTATATAGCAGAAAACAGAGTGAAACCTAAAAATTCAAAGTGTTACTGGAAACGAACGCTTGAAACTAGAAGAGTGAAAATTGGGCAGCCAAGTGGGCTTAGTGAACTGATCATTACCACCAAGTATCATCAAGATTTGGTGAAAAAATGTTTGCTGAGATTTCAGCAAACTAGTAGTTTTTTGGAAGCTTGGCAACCCCTTTCAAACGAAAGTGTTTTTCGCCAGTCTCTGCATGGGGTACTTCAAGAGGAAACAAACCATAGAGATAGAACTTAGAACTACTTCATTTTGTCAAGTTTCACGGAGCTAGCACAAACCGTGTTTGATTTAGAGTTTCGAGACATCTATCTATATAGCAGAAAACAGAGTGAAACCTAAAAATTCAAACTGTTACTGGAAACGAACGCTTGAACCTAGAAGAGTGAAAGTTGGGCAGCCAAGTGGGCTTACTGAACTGATCATTACCACAAAGTATCATCAAGATTTGGTGAAAAAATGTTTGCTGAGATTTCAGCAAACTAGTAGTTTTTTGGAAGCTTGGCAACCCCTTTCAAACGAAAGTGTTTTTCGCCAGTCTCTGCATGGGGTACTTCAAGAGGAAACAAACCATAGAGATAGATCTTACAACTACTTCATTTTGTCAAGTTTCAAGGAGCTAGCACAAACCGTGTTTGATTTAGAGTTTCAAACACATCTATCTATATAACAGAAAACAGAGTGAAACCTAAATTTCAAACTGTTACTGGAAACGAACGCTTGAACCTAGAAGAGTAAAAATTGGGCAGCCAAGTGGGCTTAGTGAACTGATCATTACCACCAAGTATCATCAAGTTTTGGTGAAAAAATGTTTGCTGAGATTTCAGCAAACTAGTAGTTTTTTGGAAGCTTCGCAACCCCTTTCAAACGAAAGTGTTTTTCGCCAGTCTCTGCATGGGGTACTTCAAGAGGAAACAAACCATAGAGATAGAACTTACAACTACTTCATTTTGTCAAGTTTCAAGGAGCTAGCACAAACCGTGTTTGATTTAGAGTTTCAAAGACATCTATCTATATAGCAGAAAACAGAGTGAAACCTAAAATTTCAAAGTGTTACTGGAAACGAACGCTTGAACCTAGAAGAGTAAAAATTGGGCAGCCAAGTGGGCTTAGTGAACTGATCATTACCACCAAGTATCATCAAGTTTTGGTGAAAAAATGTTTGCTGAGATTTCAGCAAACTAGTAGTTTTTTGGAAGCTTGGCAACCCCTTTCAAACGAAAGTGTTTTTCGCCAGTCTCTGCATGGGGTACTTCAAGAGGAAACAAACCATAGAGATAGAACTTAGAACTACTTCATTTTGTCAAGTTTCACGGAGCTAGCACAAACCGTGTTTGATTTAGAGTTTCGAGACATCTATCTATATAGCAGAAAACAGAGTGAAACCTAAAAATTCAAACTGTTACTGGAAACGAACGCTTGAACCTAGAAGAGTGAAAGTTGGGCAGCCAAGTGGGCTTAGTGAACTGATCATTACCACCAAGTATCATCAAGTTTTGGTGAAAAAATGTTTGCTGAGATTTCAGCAAACTAGTAGTTTTTTGGAAGCTTGGCAACCCCTTTAAAACGAAAGTGATTTTCGCCAGTCTCTGCATGGGGTACTTCAAGAGGAAACAAACCATAGAGATAGAACTTAGAACTACTTCATTTTGTCAAGTTTCACGGAGCTACCACAAACCGTGTTTGATTTAGAGTTTCAAACATATCTATCTATATAACAGAAAACAGAGTGAAACCTAAAAATTCAAACTGTTACTGGAAACGAACGCTTGAACCTAGAAGAGTGAAAGTTGGGCAGCCAAGTGAGATTAGTGAACTGATCATTACCACCAAGTATCATCAAGATTTGGTGAAAAAATGTTTGCTGAGATTTCAGCAAACTAGTAGTTTTTTGGAAGCTTGGCAACCCCTTTCAAACGAAAGTGTTTTTCGCCAGTCTCTGCATGGGGTACTTCAAGAGGAAACAAACCATAGAGATAGAACTTAGAACTACTTCATTTTGTCAAGTTTCAAGGAGCTAGCACAAACCGTGTTTGATTTAGAGTTTCAAACACATCTATCTATATAGCAGAAAACAGAGTGAAACCTAAAAATTCAAAGTGTTACTGGAAACGAACGCTTGAAACTAGAAGAGTGAAAATTGGGCAGCCAAGTGGGCTTAGTGAACTGATCATTACCACCAAGTATCATCAAGATTTGGTGAAAAAATGTTTGCTGAGATTTCAGCAAACTAGTAGTTTTTTGGAAGCTTGGCAACCCCTTTCAAACGAAAGTGTTTTTCGCCAGTCTCTGCATGGGGTACTTCAAGAGGAAACAAACCATAGAGATAGAATTTAGAACTACTTCATTTTGTCAAGTTTCACGGAGCTAGCACAAACCGTGTTTGATTTAGAGTTTCGAGACATCTATCTATATAGCAGAAAACAGAGTGAAACCTAAAAATTCAAACTGTTACTGGAAACGAACGCTTGAACCTAGAAGTGTGAAAGTTGGGCAGCCAAGTGGGCTTAGTGAACTGATCATTACCACAAAGTATCATCAAGATTTGGTGAAAAAATGTTTGCTGAGATTTCAGCAAACTAGTAGTTTTTTGGAAGCTTGGCAACCCCTTTCAAACGAAAGTGTTTTTCGCCAGTCTCTGCATGGGGTACTTCAAGAGGAAACAAACCATAGAGATAGATCTTACAACTACTTCATTTTGTCAAGTTTCAAGGAGCTAGCACAAACCGTGTTTGATTTAGAGTTTCAAACACATCTATCTATATAACAGAAAACAGAGTGAAACCTAAATTTCAAACTGTTACTGGAAACGAACGCTTGAACCTAGAAGAGTAAAAATTGGGCAGCCAAGTGGGCTTAGTGAACTGATCATTACCACCAAGTATCATCAAGTTTTGGTGAAAAAATGTTTGCTGAGATTTCAGCAAACTAGTAGTTTTTTGGAAGCTTCGCAACCCCTTTAAAACGAAAGTGTTTTTCGCCAGTCTCTGCATGGGGTACTTCAAGAGGAAACAAACCATAGAGATAGAACTTAGAACTACTTCATTTTGTCAAGTTTCAAGGAGCTAGCACAAACCGTGTTTGATTTAGAGTTTCAAACACATCTATCTATATAGCAGAAAACAGAGTGAAACCTAAAAATTCAAAGTGTTACTGGAAACGAACGCTTGAAACTAGAAGAGTGAAAATTGGGCAGCCAAGTGGGCTTAGTGAACTGATCATTACCACCAAGTATCATCAAGATTTGGTGAAAAAATGTTTGCTGAGATTTCGGCAAACTAGTAGTTTTTTGGAAGCTTGGCAACCCCTTTCAAACGAAAGTGTTTTTCGCCAGTCTCTGCATGGGGTACTTCAAGAGGAAACAAACCATAGAGATAGAACTTAGAACTACTTCATTTTGTCAAGTTTCACGGAGCTAGCACAAACCGTGTTTGATTTAGAGTTTCGAGACATCTATCTATATAGCAGAAAACAGAGTGAAACCTAAAAATTCAAACTGTTACTGGAAACGAACGCTTGAACCTAGAAGAGTGAAAGTTGGGCATCCAAGTGGGCTTAGTGAACTGATCATTACCACAAAGTATCATCAAGATTTGGTGAAAAAATGTTTGCTGAGATTTCAGAAAACTAGTAGTTTTTTGGAAGCTTGGCAACCCCTTTCAAACGAAAGTGTTTTTCGCCAGTCTCTGCATGGGGTACTTCAAGAGGAAACAAACCATAGAGATAGATCTTACAACTACTTCATTTTGTCAAGTTTCAAGGAGCTAGCACAAACCGTGTTTGATTTAGAGTTTCAAACACATCTATCTATATAACAGAAAACAGAGTGAAACCTAAATTTCAAACTGTTACTGGAAACGAACACTTGAACCTAGAAGAGTAAAAATTGGGCAGCCTAGTGGGCTTAGTGAACTGATCATTACCACCAAGTATCATCAAGTTTTGGTGAAAAAATGTTTGCTGAGATTTCAGCAAACTAGTAGTTTTTTGGAAGCTTCGCAACCCCTTTCAAACGAAAGTGTTTTTCGCCAGTCTCTGCATGGGGTACTTCAAGAGGAAACAAACCATAGAGATAGAACTTACAACTACTTCATTTTGTCAAGTTTCAAGGAGCTAGCACAAACCGTGTTTGATTTAGAGTTTCAAAGACATCTATCTATATAGCAGAAAACAGAGTGAAACCTAAAATTTCAAAGTGTTACTGGAAACGAACGCTTGAACCTAGAAGAGTAAAAATTGGGCAGCCAAGTGGGCTTAGTGAACTGATCATTACCACCAAGTATCATCAAGTTTTGGTGAAAAAATGTTTGCTGAGATTTCAGCAAACTAGTAGTTTTTTGGAAGCTTGGCAACCCCTTTCAAACGAAAGTGTTTTTCGCCAGTCTCTGCATGGGGTACTTCAACAGGAAACAAACCATAGAGATAGAACTTAGAACTACTTCATTTTGTCAAGTTTCACGGAGCTAGCACAAACCGTGTTTGATTTAGAGTTTCGAGACATCTATCTATATAGCAGAAAACAGAGTGAAACCTAAAAATTCAAACTGTTACTGGAAACGAACGCTTGAACCTAGAAGAGTGAAAGTTGGGCAGCCAAGTGGGCTTAGTGAACTGATCATTACCACCAAGTATCATCAAGTTTTGGTGAAAAAATGTTTGCTGAGATTTCAGTAAACTAGTAGTTTTTTGGAAGCTTGGCAACCCCTTTAAAACGAAAGTGATTTTCGCCAGTCTCTGCATGGGGTACTTCAAGAGGAAACAAACCATAGAGATAGAACTTAGAACTACTTCATTTTGTCAAGTTTCACGGAGCTAGCACAAACCGTGTTTGATTTAGAGTTTCAAACACATCTATCTATATAACAGAAAACAGAGTGAAACCTAAAAATTCAAACTGTTACTGGAAACGAACGCTTGAACCTAGAAGAGTGAAAGTTGGGCAGCCAAGTGAGATTAGTGAACTGATCATTACCACCAAGTATCATCAAGATTTGGTGAAAAAATGTTTGCTGAGATTTCAGCAAACTAGTAGTTTTTTGGAAGCTTGGCAACCCCTTTCAAATGAAAGTGTTTTTCGCCAGTCTCTGCATGGGGTACTTCAAGAGGAAACAAACCATAGAGATAGAACTTAGAACTACTTCATTTTGTCAAGTTTCACGGAGCTAGCACAAACCGTGTTTGATTTAGAGTTTCGAGACATCTATCTATATAGCAGAAAACAGAGTGAAACCTAAAAATTCAAACTGTTACTGGAAACGAACGCTTGAACCTAGAAGAGTGAAAGTTGGGCAGCCAAGTGGGCTTAGTGAACTGATCATTACCACAAAGTATCATCAAGATTTGGTGAAAAAATGTTTGCTGAGATTTCAGCAAACTAGTAGTTTTTTGGAAGCTTGGCAACCCCTTTCAAAGGAAAGTGTTTTTCGCCAGTCTCTGCATGGGGTACTTCAAGAGGAAACAAACCACAGAGATAGAACTTAGAACTACTTCATTTGCTCAAGTTTCAAGGAGCTAGCACAAACCGTGTTTGATTTAGAGTTTCAAACACATCTATCTATATAGCAGAAAACAGAGTGAAACCTAAAAATTCAAAGTGTTACTGGAAACGAACGCTTGAACCTAGAAGAGTGAAAATTGGGCAGCCAAGTGGGCTTAGTGAACTGATCATTACCACCAAGTATCATCAAGATTTGGTGAAAAAATGTTTGCTGAGATTTCAGCAAACTAGTAGTTTTTTCTAAGCTTGGCAACCCCTTTCAAACGAAAGTGTTTTTCGCCAGTCTCTGCATGGGGTACTTCAAGAGGAAACAAACCATAGAGATAGAACTTAGAACTACTTCATTTTGTCAAGTTTCACGGAGCTAGCACAAACCGTGTTTGATTTAGAGTTTCGAGACATCTATCTATATAGCAGAAAACAGAGTGAAACCTAAAAATTCAAACTGTTACTGGAAACGAACGCTTGAACCTAGAAGAGTGAAAGTTGGGCAGCCAAGTGGGCTTAGTGAACTGATCATTACCACCAAGTATCATCAAGTTTTGGTGAAAAAATGTTTGCTGAGATTTCAGCAAACTAGTAGTTTTTTGGAAGCTTGGCAACCCCTTTAAAACGAAAGTGATTTTCGCCAGTCTCTGCATGGGGTACTTCAAGAGGAAACAAACCATAGAGATAGAACTTAGAACTACTTCATTTTGTCAAGTTTCACGGAGCTACCACAAACCGTGTTTGATTTAGAGTTTCAAACACATCTATCTATATAACAGAAAACAGAGTGAAACCTAAAAATTCAAACTGTTACTGGAAACGAACGCTTGAACCTAGAAGAGTGAAAGTTGGGCAGCCAAGTGAGATTAGTGAACTGATCATTACCACCAAGTATCATCAAGATTTGGTGAAAAAATGTTTGCTGAGATTTCAGCAAACTAGTAGTTTTTTGGAAGCTTGGCAACCCCTTTCAAATGAAAGTGTTTTTCGCCAGTCTCTGCATGGGGTACTTCAAGAGGAAACAAACCATAGAGATAGAACTTAGAACTACTTCATTTTGTCAAGTTTCAAGGAGCTACCACAAACCGTGTTTGATTTAGAGTTTCAAACACATCTATCTATATAGCAGAAAACAGAGTGAAACCTAAAAATTCAAAGTGTTACTGGAAACGAACGCTTGAAACTAGAAGAGTGAAAATTGGGCAGCCAAGTGGGCTTAGTGAACTGATCATTACCACCAAGTATCATCAAGATTTGGTGAAAAAATGTTTGCTGAGATTTCAGCAAACTAGTAGTTTTTTGGAAGCTTGGCAACCCCTTTCAAACGAAAGTGTTTTTCGCCAGTCTCTGCATGGGGTACTTCAAGAGGAAACAAACCATAGAGATAGAACTTAGAACTACTTCATTTGCTCAAGTTTCAAGGAGCTAGCACAAACCGTGTTTGATTTAGAGTTTCAAACACATCTATCTATATAGCAGAAAACAGAGTGAAACCTAAAAATTCAAAGTGTTACTGGAAACGAACGCTTGAACCTAGAAGAGTGAAAATTGGGCAGCCAAGTGGGCTTAGTGAACTGATCATTACCACCAAGTATCATCAAGATTTGGTGAAAAAATGTTTGCTGAGATTTCAGCAAACTAGTAGTTTTTTGGAAACTTGGCAACCCCTTTCAAACGAAAGTGTTTTTCGCCAGTCTCTGCATGGGGTACTTCAAGAGGAAACAAACCATAGAGATAGAACTTACAACTACTTCATTTGGTCAAGTTTCAAGGAGCTAGCACAAACCGTGTTTGATTTAGAATTCCAAACACAGCTATCTATGTAGGAGAAAACAGAGTGAAACCTAAAAATTCAAACTGTTACTGGAAAGGAATGCTTCAACATAGAAGAATAAAAATTGGGCAGCCAAGTGGGATTAGTGAACTGATCATTACCACCAAGTATCATCAAGATTTGGTGAAAAAATGTTTGCTGAGATTTCAGCAAACTAGTAGTTTTTTGGAAGCATGGCAACCCCTTTCAAACGAAAGTGTTTTTCGCCAGTCTCTGCATGGGGTACTTCAAGAGGAAACAAACCATAGAGATAGAACTTACAACTACTTCATTTTGTCAAGTTTCAAGGAGCTAGCACAAACCGTGTTTGATTTAGAGTTTCAAAGACATCTATCTATATAGCAGAAAACAGAGTGAAACCTAAAATTTCAAAGTGTTACTGGAAACGAACGCTTGAACCTAGAAGAGTAAAAATTGGGCAGCCAAGTGGGCTTAGTGAACTGATCATTACCACCAAGTATCATCAAGTTTTGGTGAAAAAATGTTTGCTGAGATTTCAGCAAACTAGTAGTTTTTGGAAGCTTGGCAACCCCTTTAAAACGAAAGTGATATTCGCCAGTCTCTGCATGGGGTACTTCAAGAGGAAACAAACCATAGAGATAGAACTTAGAACTACTTCATTTTGTCAAGTTTCACGGAGCTACCACAAACCGTGTTTGATTTAGAGTTTCAAAAACATCTATCTATATAGCAGAAAACAGAGTGAAACCTAAAAATTCAAAGTGTTACTGGAAACGAACGCTTGAAACTAGAAGAGTGAAAATTGGGCAGCCAAGTGGGCTTAGTGAACTGATCATTACCACCAAGTATCATCAAGATTTGGTGAAAAAATGTTTGCTGAGATTTCAGCAAACTAGTAGTTTTTTGGAAGCTTGGCAACCCCTTTCAAACGAAAGTGTTTTTCGCCAGTCTCTGCATGGGGTACTTCAAGAGGAAACAAACCATAGAGATAGAACTTAGAACTACTTCATTTTGTCAAGTTTCACGGAGCTAGCACAAACCGTGTTTGATTTAGAGTTTCGAGACATCTATCTATATAGCAGAAAACAGAGTGAAACCTAAAAATTCAAACTGTTACTGGAAACGAACGCTTGAACCTAGAAGAGTGAAAGTTGGGCAGCCAAGTGGGCTTAGTGAACTGATCATTACCACAAAGTATCATCAAGATTTGGTGAAAAAATGTTTGCTGAGATTTCAGCAAACTAGTAGTTTTTTGGAAGCTTGGCAACCCCTTTCAAACGAAAGTGTTTTTCGCCAGTCTCTGCATGGGGTACTTCAAGAGGAAACAAACCATAGAGATAGATCTTACAACTACTTCATTTTGTCAAGTTTCAAGGAGCTAGCACAAACCGTGTTTGATTTAGAGTTTCAAACACATCTATCTATATAACAGAAAACAGAGTGAAACCTAAATTTCAAACTGTTACTGGAAACGAACGCTTGAACCTAGAAGAGTAAAAATTGGGCAGCCAAGTGGGCTTAGTGAACTGATCATTACCACCAAGTATCATCAAGTTTTGGTGAAAAAATGTTTGCTGAGATTTCAGCAAACTAGTAGTTTTTTGGAAGCTTCGCAACCCCTTTCAAACGAAAGTGTTTTTCGCCAGTCTCTGCATGGGGTACTTCAAGAGGAAACAAACCATAGAGATAGAACTTACAACTACTTCATTTTGTCAAGTTTCAAGGAGCTAGCACAAACCGTGTTTGATTTAGAGTTTCAAAGACATCTATCTATATAGCAGAAAACAGAGTGAAACCTAAAATTTCAAAGTGTTACTGGAAACGAACGCTTGAACCTAGAAGAGTAAAAATTGGGCAGCCAAGTGGGCTTAGTGAACTGATCATTACCACCAAGTATCATCAAGTTTTGGTGAAAAAATGTTTGCTGAGATTTCAGCAAACTAGTAGTTTTTTGGAAGCTTGGCAACCCCTTTCAAACGAAAGTGTTTTTCGCCAGTCTCTGCATGGGGTACTTCAAGAGGAAACAAACCATAGAGATAGAACTTAGAACTACTTCATTTTGTCAAGTTTCACGGAGCTAGCACAAACCGTGTTTGATTTAGAGTTTCGAGACATCTATCTATATAGCAGAAAACAGAGTGAAACCTAAAAATTCAAACTGTTACTGGAAACGAACGCTTGAACCTAGAAGAGTGAAAGTTGGGCAGCCAAGTGGGCTTAGTGAACTGATCATTACCACCAAGTATCATCAAGTTTTGGTGAAAAAATGTTTGCTGAGATTTCAGCAAACTAGTAGTTTTTTGGAAGCTTGGCAACCCCTTTAAAACGAAAGTGATTTTCGCCAGTCTCTGCATGGGGTACTTCAAGAGGAAACAAACCATAGAGATAGAACTTAGAACTACTTCATTTTGTCAAGTTTCACGGAGCTACCACAAACCGTGTTTGATTTAGAGTTTCAAACATATCTATCTATATAACAGAAAACAGAGTGAAACCTAAAAATTCAAACTGTTACTGGAAACGAACGCTTGAACCTAGAAGAGTGAAAGTTGGGCAGCCAAGTGAGATTAGTGAACTGATCATTACCACCAAGTATCATCAAGATTTGGTGAAAAAATGTTTGCTGAGATTTCAGCAAACTAGTAGTTTTTTGGAAGCATGGCAACCCCTTTCAAACGAAAGTGTTTTTCGCCAGTCTCTGCATGGGGTACTTCAAGAGGAAACAAACCATAGAGATAGAACTTACAACTACTTCATTTTGTCAAGTTTCAAGGAGCTAGCACAAACCGTGTTTGATTTAGAGTTTCAAAGACATCTATCTATATAGCAGAAAACAGAGTGAAACCTAAAATTTCAAAGTGTTACTGGAAACGAACGCTTGAACCTAGAAGAGTAAAAATTGGGCAGCCAAGTGGGCTTAGTGAACTGATCATTACCACCAAGTATCATCAAGTTTTGGTGAAAAAATGTTTGCTGAGATTTCAGCAAACTAGTAGTTTTTTGGAAGCTTGGCAACCCCTTTCAAACGAAAGTGTTTTTCGCCAGTCTCTGCATGGGGTACTTCAAGAGGAAACAAACCATAGAGATAGAACTTAGAACTACTTCATTTTGTCAAGTTTCACGGAGCTAGCACAAACCGTGTTTGATTTAGAGTTTCGAGACATCTATCTATATAGCAGAAAACAGAGTGAAACCTAAAAATTCAAACTGTTACTGGAAACGAACGCTTGAACCTAGAAGAGTGAAAGTTGGGCAGCCAAGTGGGCTTAGTGAACTGATCATTACCACCAAGTATCATCAAGTTTTGGTGAAAAAATGTTTGCTGAGATTTCAGCAAACTAGTAGTTTTTTGGAAGCTTCTCAACCCCTTTAAAACGAAAGTGATTTTCGCCAGTCTCTGCATGGGGTACTTCAAGAGGAAACAAACCATAGAGATAGAACTTAGAACTACTTCATTTTGTCAAGTTTCACGGAGCTACCACAAACCGTGTTTGATTTAGAGTTTCAAACATATCTATCTATATAACAGAAAACAGAGTGAAACCTAAAAATTCAAACTGTTACTGGAAACGAACGCTTGAACCTAGAAGAGTGAAAGTTGGGCAGCCAAGTGAGATTAGTGAACTGATCATTACCACCAAGTATCATCAAGATTTGGTGAAAAAATGTTTGCTGAGATTTCAGCAAACTAGTAGTTTTTTGGAAGCTTGGCAACCCCTTTCAAACGAAAGTGTTTTTCGCCAGTCTCTGCATGGGGTACTTCAAGAGGAAACAAACCATAGAGATAGAACTTAGAACTACTTCATTTTGTCAAGTTTCAAGGAGCTAGCACAAACCGTGTTTGATTTAGAGTTTCAAACACATCTATCTATATAGCAGAAAACAGAGTGAAACCTAAAAATTCAAAGTGTTACTGGAAACGAACGCTTGAAACTAGAAGAGTGAAAATTGGGCAGCCAAGTGGGCTTAGTGAACTGATCATTACCACCAAGTATCATCAAGATTTGGTGAAAAAATGTTTGCTGAGATTTCAGCAAACTAGTAGTTTTTTGGAAGCTTGGCAACCCCTTTCAAACGAAAGTGTTTTTCGCCAGTCTCTGCATGGGGTACTTCAAGAGGAAACAAACCATAGAGATAGAACTTAGAACTACTTCATTTTGTCAAGTTTCACGGAGCTAGCACAAAACCGTGTTTGATTTAGAGTTTCGAGACATCTATCTATATAGCAGAAAACAGAGTGAAACCTAAAAATTCAAACTGTTACTGGAAACGAACGCTTGAACCTAGAAGTGTGAAAGTTGGGCAGCCAAGTGGGCTTAGTGAACTGATCATTACCACAAAGTATCATCAAGATTTGGTGAAAAAATGTTTGCTGAGATTTCAGCAAACTAGTAGTTTTTTGGAAGCTTGGCAACCCCTTTCAAACGAAAGTGTTTTTCGCCAGTCTCTGCATGGGGTACTTCAAGAGGAAACAAACCATAGAGATAGATCTTACAACTACTTCATTTTGTCAAGTTTCAAGGAGCTAGCACAAACCGTGTTTGATTTAGAGTTTCAAACACATCTATCTATATAACAGAAAACAGAGTGAAACCTAAATTTCAAACAGTTACTGGAAACGAACGCTTGAACCTAGAAGAGTAAAAATTGGGCAGCCAAGTGGGCTTAGTGAACTGATCATTACCACCAAGTATCATCAAGTTTTGGTGAAAAAATGTTTGCTGAGATTTCAGCAAACTAGTAGTTTTTTGGAAGCTTCGCAACCCCTTTAAAACGAGAGTGTTTTTCGCCAGTCTCTGCATGGGGTACTTCAAGAGGAAACAAACCATAGAGATAGAACTTAGAACTACTTCATTTTGTCAAGTTTCAAGGAGCTAGCACAAACCGTGTTTGATTTAGAGTTTCAAACACATCTATCTATATAGCAGAAAACAGAGTGAAACCTAAAAATTCAAAGTGTTACTGGAAACGAACGCTTGAAACTAGAAGAGTGAAAATTGGGCAGCCAAGTGGGCTTAGTGAACTGATCATTACCACCAAGTATCATCAATATTTGGTGAAAAAATGTTTGCTGAGATTTCGGCAAACTAGTAGTTTTTTGGAAGCTTGGCAACCCCTTTAAAACGAAAGTGTTTTTCGCCAGTCTCTGCATGGGGTACTTCAAGAGGAAACAAACCATAGAGATAGAACTTAGAACTACTTCATTTTGTCAAGTTTCACGGAGCTAGCACAAACCGTGTTTGATTTAGAGTTTCGAGACATCTATCTATATAGCAGAAAACAGAGTGAAACCTAAAAATTCAAACTGTTACTGGAAACGAACGCTTGAACCTAGAAGAGTGAAAGTTGGGCATCCAAGTGGGCTTAGTGAACTGATCATTACCACAAAGTATCATCAAGATTTGGTGAAAAAATGTTTGCTGAGATTTCAGCAAACTAGTAGTTTTTTGGAAGCTTGGCAACCCCTTTCAAACGAAAGTGTTTTTCGCCAGTCTCTGCATGGGGTACTTCAAGAGGAAACAAACCATAGAGATAGATCTTACAACTACTTCATTTTGTCAAGTTTCAAGGAGCTAGCACAAACCGTGTTTGATTTAGAGTTTCAAACACATCTATCTATATAACAGAAAACAGAGTGAAACCTAAATTTCAAACTGTTACTGGAAACGAACGCTTGAACCTAGAAGAGTAAAAATTGGGCAGCCTAGTGGGCTTAGTGAACTGATCATTACCACCAAGTATCATCAAGTTTTGGTGAAAAAATGTTTGCTGAGATTTCAGCAAACTAGTAGTTTTTTGGAAGCTTCGCAACCCCTTTCAAACGAAAGTGTTTTTCGCCAGTCTCTGCATGGGGTACTTCAAGAGGAAACAAACCATAGAGATAGAACTTACAACTACTTCATTTTGTCAAGTTTCAAGGAGCTAGCACAAACCGTGTTTGATTTAGAGTTTCAAAGACATCTATCTATATAGCAGAAAACAGAGTGAAACCTAAAATTTCAAAGTGTTACTGGAAACGAACGCTTGAACCTAGAAGAGTAAAAATTGGGCAGCCAAGTGGGCTTAGTGAACTGATCATTACCACCAAGTATCATCAAGTTTTGGTGAAAAAATGTTTGCTGAGATTTCAGCAAACTAGTAGTTTTTTGGAAGCTTGGCAACCCCTTTCAAACGAAAGTGTTTTTCGCCAGTCTCTGCATGGGGTACTTCAAGAGGAAACAAACCATAGAGATAGAACTTAGAACTACTTCATTTTGTCAAGTTTCACGGAGCTAGCACAAACCGTGTTTGATTTAGAGTTTCGAGACATCTATCTATATAGCAGAAAACAGAGTGAAACCTAAAAATTCAAACTGTTACTGGAAACGAACGCTTGAACCTAGAAGAGTGAAAGTTGGGCAGCCAAGTGGGCTTAGTGAACTGATCATTACCACCAAGTATCATCAAGTTTTGGTGAAAAAATGTTTGCTGAGATTTCAGCAAACTAGTAGTTTTTTGGAAGCTTGGCAACCCCTTTAAAACGAAAGTGATTTTCGCCAGTCTCTGCATGGGGTACTTCAAGAGGAAACAAACCATAGAGATAGAACTTAGAACTACTTCATTTTGTCAAGTTTCACGGAGCTAGCACAAACCGTGTTTGATTTAGAGTTTCAAACACATCTATCTATATAACAGAAAACAGAGTGAAACCTAAAAATTCAAACTGTTACTGGAAACGAACGCTTGAACCTAGAAGAGTGAAAGTTGGGCAGCCAAGTGAGATTAGTGAACTGATCATTACCACCAAGTATCATCAAGATTTGGTGAAAAAATGTTTGCTGAGATTTCAGCAAACTAGTAGTTTTTTGGAAGCTTGGCAACCCCTTTCAAATGAAAGTGTTTTTCGCCAGTCTCTGCATGGGGTACTTCAAGAGGAAACAAACCATAGAGATAGAACTTAGAACTACTTCATTTTGTCAAGTTTCAAGGAGCTAGCACAAACCGTGTTTGATTTAGAGTTTCAAACACATCTATCTATATAGCAGAAAACAGAGTGAAACCTAAAAATTCAAAGTGTTACTGGAAACGAACGCTTGAACCTAGAAGAGTGAAAATTGGGCAGCCAAGTGGGCTTAGTGAACTGATCATTACCACCAAGTATCATCAAGATTTGGTGAAAAAATGTTTGCTGAGATTTCAGCAAACTAGTAGTTTTTTGGAAGCTTGGCAACCCCTTTCAAACGAAAGTGTTTTTCGCCAGTCTCTGCATGGGGTACTTCAAGAGGAAACAAACCATAGAGATAGAACTTAGAACTACTTCATTTTGTCAAGTTTCACGGAGCTAGCACAAACCGTGTTTGATTTAGAGTTTCGAGACATCTATCTATATAGCAGAAAACAGAGTGAAACCTAAAAATTCAAACTGTTACTGGAAACGAACGCTTGAACCTAGAAGAGTGAAAGTTGGGCAGCCAAGTGGGCTTAGTGAACTGATCATTACCACAAAGTATCATCAAGATTTGGTGAAAAAATGTTTGCTGAGATTTCAGCAAACTAGTAGTTTTTTGGAAGCTTGGCAACCCCTTTCAAACGAAAGTGTTTTTCGCCAGTCTCTGCATGGGGTACTTCAAGAGGAAACAAACCATAGAGATAGAACTTAGAACTACTTCATTTGCTCAAGTTTCAAGGAGCTAGCACAAACCGTGTTTGATTTAGAGTTTCAAACACATCTATCTATATAGCAGAAAACAGAGTGAAACCTAAAAATTCAAAGTGTTACTGGAAACGAACGCTTGAACCTAGAAGAGTGAAAATTGGGCAGCCAAGTGGGCTTAGTGAACTGATCATTACCACCAAGTATCATCAAGATTTGGTGAAAAAATGTTTGCTGAGATTTCAGCAAACTAGTAGTTTTTTCTAAGCTTGGCAACCCCTTTCAAACGAAAGTGTTTTTCGCCAGTCTCTGCATGGGGTACTTCAAGAGGAAACAAACCATAGAGATAGAACTTAGAACTACTTCATTTTGTCAAGTTTCACGGAGCTAGCACAAACCGTGTTTGATTTAGAGTTTCGAGACATCTATCTATATAGCAGAAAACAGAGTGAAACCTAAAAATTCAAACTGTTACTGGAAACGAACGCTTGAACCTAGAAGAGTGAAAGTTGGGCAGCCAAGTGGGCTTAGTGAACTGATCATTACCACCAAGTATCATCAAGTTTTGGTGAAAAAATGTTTGCTGAGATTTCAGCAAACTAGTAGTTTTTTGGAAGCTTGGCAACCCCTTTAAAACGAAAGTGATTTTCGCCAGTCTCTGCATGGGGTACTTCAAGAGGAAACAAACCATAGAGATAGAACTTAGAACTACTTCATTTTGTCAAGTTTCACGGAGCTACCACAAACCGTGTTTGATTTAGAGTTTCAAACACATCTATCTATATAACAGAAAACAGAGTGAAACCTAAAAATTCAAACTGTTACTGGAAATGAACGCTTGAACCTAGAAGAGTGAAAGTTGGGCAGCCAAGTGAGATTAGTGAACTGATCATTACCACCAAGTATCATCAAGATTTGGTGAAAAAATGTTTGCTGAGATTTCAGCAAACTAGTAGTTTTTTGGAAGCTTGGCAACCCCTTTCAAATGAAAGTGTTTTTCGCCAGTCTCTGCATGGGGTACTTCAAGAGGAAACAAACCATAGAGATAGAACTTAGAACTACTTCATTTTGTCAAGTTTCAAGGAGCTACCACAAACCGTGTTTGATTTAGAGTTTCAAACACATCTATCTATATAGCAGAAAACAGAGTGAAACCTAAAAATTCAAAGTGTTACTGGAAACGAACGCTTGAAACTAGAAGAGTGAAAATTGGGCAGCCAAGTGGGCTTAGTGAACTGATCATTACCACCAAGTATCATCAAGATTTGGTGAAAAAATGTTTGCTGAGATTTCAGCAAACTAGTAGTTTTTTGGAAGCTTGGCAACCCCTTTCAAAGGAAAGTGTTTTTCGCCAGTCTCTGCATGGGGTACTTCAAGAGGAAACAAACCATAGATATAGAACTTACAACTACTTCATTTTGTCAAGTTTCAAGGAGCTAGCACAAACCGTGTTTGATTTAGAGTTTCAAAGACATCTATCTATATAGCAGAAAACAGAGTGAAACCTAAAATTTCAAAGTGTTACTGGAAACGAACGCTTGAACCTAGAAGAGTAAAAATTGGGCAGCCAAGTGGGCTTAGTGAACTGATCATTACCACCAAGTATCATCAAGTTTTGGTGAAAAAATGTTTGCTGAGATTTCAGCAAACTAGTAGTTTTTGGAAGCTTGGCAACCCCTAAAAACGAAAGTGATATTCGCCAGTCTCTGCATGGGGTACTTCAAGAGGAAACAAACCATAGAGATAGAACTTAGAACTACTTCATTTTGTCAAGTTTCACGGAGCTACCACAAACCGTGTTTGATTTAGAGTTTCAAACACATCTATCTATATAGCAGAAAACAGAGTGAAACCTAAAAATTCAAAGTGTTACTGGAAACGAACGCTTGAACCTAGAAGAGTGAAAATTGGGCAGCCAAGTGGGCTTAGTGAACTGATCATTACCACCAAGTATCATCAAGATTTGGTGAAAAAATGTTTGCTGAGATTTCAGCAAACTAGTAGTTTTTTGGAAGCTTGGCAACCCCTTTCAAACGAAAGTGTTTTTCGCCAGTCTCTGCATGGGGTACTTCAAGAGGAAACAAACCATAGAGATAGAACTTAGAACTACTTCATTTTGTCAAGTTTCACGGAGCTAGCACAAACCGTGTTTGATTTAGAGTTTCGAGACATCTATCTATATAGCAGAAAACAGAGTGAAACCTAAAAATTCAAACTGTTACTGGAAACGAACGCTTGAACCTAGAAGAGTGAAAGTTGGGCAGCCAAGTGGGCTTAGTGAACTGATCATTACCACAAAGTATCATCAAGATTTGGTGAAAAAATGTTTGCTGAGATTTCAGCAAACTAGTAGTTTTTTGGAAGCTTGGCAACCCCTTTCAAACGAAAGTGTTTTTCGCCAGTCTCTGCATGGGGTACTTCAAGAGGAAACAAACCATAGAGATAGATCTTACAACTACTTCATTTTGTCAAGTTTCAAGGAGCTAGCACAAACCGTGTTTGATTTAGAGTTTCAAACACATCTATCTATATAACAGAAAACAGAGTGAAACCTAAATTTCAAACTGTTACTGGAAACGAACGCTTGAACCTAGAAGAGTAAAAATTGGGCAGCCAAGTGGGCTTAGTGAACTGATCATTACCACCAAGTATCATCAAGTTTTGGTGAAAAAATGTTTGCTGAGATTTCAGCAAACTAGTAGTTTTTTGGAAGCTTCGCAACCCCTTTCAAACGAAAGTGTTTTTCGCCAGTCTCTGCATGGGGTACTTCAAGAGGAAACAAACCATAGAGATAGAACGTACAACTACTTCATTTTGTCAAGTTTCAAGGAGCTAGCACAAACCGTGTTTGATTTAGAGTTTCAAAGACATCTATCTATATAGCAGAAAACAGAGTGAAACCTAAAATTTCAAAGTGTTACTGGAAACGAACGCTTGAACCTAGAAGAGTAAAAATTGGGCAGCCAAGTGGGCTTAGTGAACTGATCATTACCACCAAGTATCATCAAGTTTTGGTGAAAAAATGTTTGCTGAGATTTCAGCAAACTAGTAGTTTTTTGGAAGCTTGGCAACCCCTTTCAAACGAAAGTGTTTTTCGCCAGTCTCTGCATGGGGTACTTCAAGAGGAAACAAACCATAGAGATAGAACTTAGAACTACTTCATTTTGTCAAGTTTCACGGAGCTAGCACAAACCGTGTTTGATTTAGAGTTTCGAGACATCTATCTATATAGCAGAAAACAGAGTGAAACCTAAAAATTCAAACTGTTACTGGAAACGAACGCTTGAACCTAGAAGAGTGAAAGTTGGGCAGCCAAGTGAGATTAGTGAACTGATCATTACCACCAAGTATCATCAAGATTTGGTGAAAAAATGTTTGCTGAGATTTCAGCAAACTAGTAGTTTTTTGGAAGCTTGGCAACCCCTTTCAAATGAAAGTGTTTTTCGCCAGTCTCTGCATGGGGTACTTCAAGAGGAAACAAACCATAGAGATAGAACTTAGAACTACTTCATTTTGTCAAGTTTCAAGGAGCTAGCACAAACCGTGTTTGATTTAGAGTTTCAAACACATCTATCTATATAGCAGAAAACAGAGTGAAACCTAAAATTTCAAAGTGTTACTGGAAACGAACGCTTGAAACTAGAAGAGTGAAAATTGGGCAGCCAAGTGGGCTTAGTGAACTGATCATTACCACCAAGTATCATCAAGATTTGGTGAAAAAATGTTTGCTGAGATTTCAGCAAACTAGTAGTTTTTTGGAAGCTTGGCAACCCCTTTCAAACGAAAGTGTTTTTCGCCAGTCTCTGCATGGGGTACTTCAAGAGGAAACAAACCATAGAGATAGAACTTAGAACTACTTCATTTTGTCAAGTTTCACGGAGCTAGCACAAACCGTGTTTGATTTAGAGTTTCGAGACATCTATCTATATAGCAGAAAACAGAGTGAAACCTAAAAATTCAAACTGTTACTGGAAACGAACGCTTGAACCTAGAAGAGTGAAAGTTGGGCAGCCAAGTGGGCTTAGTGAACTGATCATTACCACAAAGTATCATCAAGATTTGGTGAAAAAATGTTTGCTGAGATTTCAGCAGACTAGTAGTTTTTTGGAAGCTTGGCAACCCCTTTCAAACGAAAGTGTTTTTCGCCAGTCTCTGCATGGGGTACTTCAAGAGGAAACAAACCATAGAGATAGAACTTAGAACTACTTCATTTGCTCAAGTTTCAAGGAGCTAGCACAAACCGTGTTTGATTTAGAGTTTCAAACACATCTATCTATATAGCAGAAAACAGAGTGAAACCTAAAAATTCAAAGTGTTACTGGAAACGAACGCTTGAACCTAGAAGAGTGAAAATTGGGCAGCCAAGTGGGCTTAGTGAACTGATCATTACCACCAAGTATCATCAAGATTTGGTGAAAAAATGTTTGCTGAGATTTCAGCAAACTAGTAGTTTTTTGGAAACTTGGCAACCCCTTTCAAACGAAAGTGTTTTTCGCCAGTCTCTGCATGGGGTACTTCAAGAGGAAACAAACCATAGAGATAGAACTTACAACTACTTCATTTGGTCAAGTTTCAAGGAGCTAGCACAAACCGTGTTTGATTTAGAATTCCAAACACAGCTATCTATGTAGGAGAAAACAGAGTGAAACCTAAAAACTCAAACTGTTACTGGAAACGAATGCTTCAACATAGAAGAATAAAAATTGGGCAGCCAAGTGGGATTAGTGAACTGATCATTACCACCAAGTATCATCAAGATTTGGTGAAAAAATGTTTGCTGAGATTTCAGCAAACTAGTAGTTTTTTGGAAGCTTGGCAACCCCTTTCAAACGAAAGTGTTTTTCGCCAGTCTCTGCATGGGGTACTTCAAGAGGAAACAAACCATAGAGATAGAACTTAGAACTACTTCATTTTGTCAAGTTTCACGGAGCTAGCACAAACCGTGTTTGATTTAGAGTTTCGAGACATCTATCTATATAGCAGAAAACAGAGTGAAACCTAAAATTTCAAAGTGTTACTGGAAACGAACGCTTGAACCTAGAAGAGTAAAAATTGGGCAGCCAAGTGGGCTTAGTGAACTGATCATTACCACCAAGTATCATCAAGTTTTGGTGAAAAAATGTTTGCTGAGATTTCAGCAAACTAGTAGTTTTTGGAAGCTTGGCAACCCCTTTAAAACGAAAGTGATATTCGCCAGTCTCTGCATGGGGTACTTCAAGAGGAAACAAACCATAGAGATAGAACTTAGAACTACTTCATTTTGTCAAGTTTCACGGAGCTACCACAAACCGTGTTTGATTTAGAGTTTCAAACACATCTATCTATATAGCAGAAAACAGAGTGAAACCTAAAAATTCAAAGTGTTACTGGAAACGAACGCTTGAACCTAGAAGAGTGAAAATTGGGCAGCCAAGTGGGCTTAGTGAACTGATCATTACCACCAAGTATCATCAAGATTTGGTGAAAAAATGTTTGCTGAGATTTCAGCAAACTAGTAGTTTTTTGGAAACTTGGCAACCCCTTTCAAACGAAAGTGTTTTTCGCCAGTCTCTGCATGGGGTACTTCAAGAGGAAACAAACCATAGAGATAGAACTTACAACTACTTCATTTGGTCAAGTTTCAAGGAGCTAGCACAAACCGTGTTTGATTTAGAATTCCAAACACAGCTATCTATGTAGGAGAAAACAGAGTGAAACCTAAAAATTCAAACTGTTACTGGAAACGAATGCTTCAACATAGAAGAATAAAAATTGGGCAGCCAAGTGGGATTAGTGAACTGATCATTACCACCAAGTATCATCAAGATTTGGTGAAAAAATGTTTGCTGAGATTTCAGCAAACTAGTAGTTTTTTGGAAGCTTGGCAACCCCTTTCAAACGAAAGTGTTTTTCGCCAGTCTCTGCATGGGGTACTTCAAGAGGAAACAAACCATAGAGATAGAACATACAACTACTTCATTTTGTCAAGTTTCAAGGAGCTAGAACAAACCGTGTTTGATTTAGAGTTTCAAAGACATCTATCTATATAGCAGAAAACAGAGTGAAACCTAAAATTTCAAAGTGTTACTGGAAACAAACGCTTGAACCTAGAAGAGTAAAAATTGGGCAGCCAAGTGGGCTTAGTGAACTGATCATTACCACCAAGTATCATCAAGTTTTGGTGAAAAAATGTTTGCTGAGATTTCAGCAAACTAGTAGTTTTTGGAAGCTTGGCAACCCCTTTAAAACGAAAGTGATATTCGCCAGTCTCTGCATGGGGTACTTCAAGAGGAAACAAACCATAGAGATAGAACTTAGAACTACTTAATTTTGTCAAGTTTCACGGAGCTACCACAAACCGTGTTTGATTTAGAGTTTCAAACACATCTATCTATATAGCAGAAAACAGAGTGAAACCTAAAAATTCAAAGTGTTACTGGAAACGAACGCTTGAAACTAGAAGAGTGAAAATTGGGCAGCCAAATGGGCTTAGTGAACTGATCATTACCACCAAGTATCATCAAGATTTGGTGAAAAAATGTTTGCTGAGATTTCAGCAAACTAGTAGTTTTTTGGAAGCTTGGCAACCCCTTTCAAACGAAAGTGTTTTTCGCCAGTCTCTGCATGGGGTACTTCAAGAGGAAACAAACCATAGAGATAGAACTTAGAACTACTTCATTTTGTCAAGTTTCACGGAGCTAGCACAAACCCTGTTTGATTTAGAGTTTCGAGACATCTATCTATATAGCAGAAAACAGAGTGAAACCTAAAAATTCAAACTGTTACTGGAAACGAACGCTTGAACCTAGAAGAGTGAAAGTTGGGCAGCCAAGTGGGCTTAGTGAACTGATCATTACCACAAAGTATCATCAAGATTTGGTGAAAAAATGTTTGCTGAGATTTCAGCAAACTAGTAGTTTTTTGGAAGCTTGGCAACCCCTTTCAAACGAAAGTGTTTTTCGCCAGTCTCTGCATGGGGTACTTCAAGAGGAAACAAACCATAGAGATAGATCTTACAACTACTTCATTTTGTCAAGTTTCAAGGAGCTAGCACAAACCGTGTTTGATTTAGAGTTTCAAACACATCTATCTATATAACAGAAAACAGAGTGAAACCTAAATTTCAAACTGTTACTGGAAACGAACGCTTGAACCTAGAAGAGTAAAAATTGGGCAGCCAAGTGGGCTTAGTGAACTGATCATTACCACCAAGTATCATCAAGTTTTGGTGAAAAAATGTTTGCTGAGATTTCAGCAAACTAGTAGTTTTTTGGAAGCTTGGCAACCCCTTTCAAACGAAAGTGTTTTTCGCCAGTCTCTGCATGGGGTACTTCAAGAGGAAACAAACCATAGAGATAGAACTTAGAACTACTTCATTTTGTCAAGTTTCACGGAGCTAGCACAAACCGTGTTTGATTTAGAGTTTCGAGACATATATCTATATAGCAGAAAACATAGTGAAACCTAAAAATTCAAACTGTTACTGGAAACGAACGCTTGAACCTAGAAGAGTGAAAGTTGGGCAGCCAAGTGGGCTTAGTGAACTGATCATTACCACAAAGTATCATCAAGATTTGGTGAAAAAATGTTTGCTGAGATTTCAGCAAACTAGTAGTTTTTTGGAAGCTTGGCAACCCCTTTCAAACGAAAGTGTTTTTCGCCAGTCTCTGCATGGGGTACTTCAAGAGGAAACAAACCATAGAGATAGATCTTACAACTACTTCATTTTGTCAAGTTTCAAGGAGCTAGCACAAACCGTGTTTGATTTAGAGTTTCAAACACATCTATCTATATAACAGAAAACAGAGTGAAACCTAAATTTCAAACTGTTACTGGAAACGAATGCTTGAACCTAGAAGAGTAAAAATTGGGCAGCCAAGTGGGCTTAGTGAACTGATCATTACCACCAAGTATCATCAAGTTTTGGTGAAAAAATGTTTGCTGAGATTTCAGCAAACTAGTAGTTTTTTGGAAGCTTCGCAACCCCTTTCAAACGAAAGTGTTTTTCGCCAGTCTCTGCATGGGGTACTTCAAGAGGAAACAAACCATAGAGATAGAACTTACAACTACTTCATTTTGTCAAGTTTCAAGGAGCTAGCACAAACCGTGTTTGATTTAGAGTTTCAAAGACATCTATCTATATAGCAGAAAACAGAGTGAAACCTAAAATTTCAAAGTGTTACTGGAAACGAACGCTTGAACCTAGAAGAGTAAAAATTGGGCAGCCAAGTTGGCTTAGTGAACTGATCATTACCACCAAGTATCATCAAGTTTTGGTGAAAAAATGTTTGCTGAGATTTCAGCAAACTAGTAGTTTTTTGGAAGCTTGGCAACCCCTTTCAAACGAAAGTGTTTTTCGCCAGTCTCTGCATGGGGTACTTCAAGAGGAAACAAACCATAGAGATAGAACTTAGAACTACTTCATTTTGTCAAGTTTCACGGAGCTAGCACAAACCGTGTTTGATTTAGAGTTTCGAGACATCTATCTATATAGCAGAAAACAGAGTGAAACCTAAAAATTCAAACTGTTACTGGAAACGAACGCTTGAACCTAGAAGAGTGAAAGTTGGGCAGCCAAGTGGGCTTAGTGAACTGATCATTACCACCAAGTATCATCAAGTTTTGGTGAAAAAATGTTTGCTGAGATTTCAGCAAACTAGTAGTTTTTTGGAAGCTTGGCAACCCCTTTAAAACGAAAGTGATTTTCGCCAGTCTCTGCATGGGGTACTTCAAGAGGAAACAAACCATAGAGATAGAACTTAGAACTACTTCATTTTGTCAAGTTTCACGGAGCTACCACAAACCGTGTTTGATTTACAGTTTCAAACACATCTATCTATATAACAGAAAACAGAGTGAAAACTAAAAATTCAAACTGTTACTGGAAACGAACGCTTGAACCTAGAAGAGTGAAAGTTGGGCAGCCAAGTGAGATTAGTGAACTGATCATTACCACCAAGTATCATCAAGATTTGGTGAAAAAATGTTTGCTGAGATTTCAGCAAACTAGTAGTTTTTTGGAAGCTTGGCAACCCCTTTCAAATGAAAGTGTTTTTCGCCAGTCTCTGCATGGGGTACTTCAAGAGGAAACAAACCATAGAGATAGAACTTAGAACTACTTCATTTTGTCAAGTTTCAAGGAGCTAGCACAAACCGTGTTTGATTTAGAGTTTCAAACACATCTATCTATATAGCAGAAAACAGAGTGAAACCTAAAAATTCAAAGTGTTACTGGAAACGAACGCTTGAAACTAGAAGAGTGAAAATTGGGCAGCCAAGTGGGCTTAGTGAACTGATCATTACCACCAAGTATCATCAAGATTTGGTGAAAAAATGTTTGCTGAGATTTCAGCAAACTAGTAGTTTTTTGGAAGCTTGGCAACCCCTTTCAAACGAAAGTGTTTTTCGCCAGTCTCTGCATGGGGTACTTCAAGAGGAAACAAACCATAGAGATAGAACTTAGAACTACTTCATTTTGTCAAGTTTCACGGAGCTAGCACAAACCGTGTTTGATTTAGAGTTTCGAGACATCTATCTATATAGCAGAAAACAGAGTGAAACCTAAAAATTCAAACTGTTACTGGAAACGAACGCTTGAACCTAGAAGAGTGAAAGTTGGGCAGCCAAGTGGGCTTAGTGAACTGATCATTACCACAAAGTATCATCAAGATTTGGTGAAAAAATGTTTGCTGAGATTTCAGCAGACTAGTAGTTTTTTGGAAGCTTGGCAACCCCTTTCAAACGAAAGTGTTTTTCGCCAGTCTCTGCATGGGGTACTTCAAGAGGAAACAAACCATAGAGATAGAACTTAGAACTACTTCATTTGCTCAAGTTTCAAGGAGCTAGCACAAACCGTGTTTGATTTAGAGTTTCAAACACATCTATCTATATAGCAGAAAACAGAGTGAAACCTAAAAATTCAAAGTGTTACTGGAAACGAACGCTTGAACCTAGAAGAGTGAAAATTGGGCAGCCAAGTGGGCTTAGTGAACTGATCATTACCACCAAGTATCATCAAGATTTGGTGAAAAAATGTTTGCTGAGATTTCAGCAAACTAGTAGTTTTTTGGAAACTTGGCAACCCCTTTCAAACGAAAGTGTTTTTCGCCAGTCTCTGCATGGGGTACTTCAAGAGGAAACAAACCATAGAGATAGAACTTACAACTACTTCATTTGGTCAAGTTTCAAGGAGCTAGCACAAACCGTGTTTGATTTAGAATTCCAAACACAGCTATCTATGTAGGAGAAAACAGAGTGAAACCTAAAAATTCAAACTGTTACTGGAAACGAATGCTTCAACATAGAAGAATAAAAATTGGGCAGCCAAGTGGGATTAGTGAACTGATCATTACCACCAAGTATCATCAAGATTTGGTGAAAAAATGTTTGCTGAGATTTCAGCAAACTAGTAGTTTTTTGGAAGCTTGGCAACCCCTTTCAAACGAAAGTGTTTTTCGCCAGTCTCTGCATGGGGTACTTCAAGAGGAAACAAACCATAGAGATAGAACTTACAACTACTTCATTTTGTCAAGTTTCAAGGAGCTAGCACAAACCGTGTTTGATTTAGAGTTTCAAAGACATCTATCTATATAGCAGAAAACAGAGTGAAACCTAAAATTTCAAAGTGTTACTGGAAACGAACGCTTGAACCTAGAAGAGTAAAAATTGGGCAGCCAAGTGGGCTTAGTGAACTGATCATTACCACCAAGTATCATCAAGTTTTGGTGAAAAAATGTTTGCTGAGATTTCAGCAAACTAGTAGTTTTTGGAAGCTTGGCAACCCCTTTAAAACGAAAGTGATATTCGCCAGTCTCTGCATGGGGTACTTCAAGAGGAAACAAACCATAGAGATAGAACTTAGAACTACTTCATTTTGTCAAGTTTCACGGAGCTACCACAAACCGTGTTTGATTTAGAGTTTCAAACACATCTATCTATATAGCAGAAAACAGAGTGAAACCTAAAAATTCAAAGTGTTACTGGAAACGAACGCTTGAACCTAGAAGAGTGAAAATTGGGCAGCCAAGTGGGCTTAGTGAACTGATCATTACCACCAAGTATCATCAAGATTTGGTGAAAAAATGTTTGCTGAGATTTCAGCAAACTAGTAGTTTTTTGGAAACTTGGCAACCCCTTTCAAACGAAAGTGTTTTTCGCCAGTCTCTGCATGGGGTACTTCAAGAGGAAACAAACCATAGAGATAGAACTTACAACTACTTCATTTGGTCAAGTTTCAAGGAGCTAGCACAAACCGTGTTTGATTTAGAATTCCAAACAGAGCTATCTATGTAGGAGAAAACAGAGTGAAACCTAAAAATTCAAACTGTTACTGGAAACGAATGCTTCAACATAGAAGAATAAAAATTGGGCAGCCAAGTGGGATTAGTGAACTGATCATTACCACCAAGTATCATCAAGATTTGGTGAAAAAATGTTTGCTGAGATTTCAGCAAACTAGTAGTTTTTTGGAAGCTTGGCAACCCCTTTCAAACGAAAGTGTTTTTCGCCAGTCTCTGCATGGGGTACTTCAAGAGGAAACAAACCATAGAGATAGAACTTACAACTACTTCATTTTGTCAAGTTTCAAGGAGCTAGCACAAACCGTGTTTGATTTAGAGTTTCAAAGACATCTATCTATATAGCAGAAAACAGAGTGAAACCTAAAATTTCAAAGTGTTACTGGAAACGAACGCTTGAACCTAGAAGAGTAAAAATTGGGCAGCCAAGTGGGCTTAGTGAACTGATCATTACCACCAAGTATCATCAAGTTTTGGTGAAAAAATGTTTGCTGAGATTTCAGCAAACTAGTAGTTTTTGGAAGCTTGGCAACCCCTTTAAAACGAAAGTGTTTTTCGCCAGTCTCTGCATGGGGTACTTCAAGAGGAAACAAACCATAGAGATAGAACTTAGAACTACTTCATTTTGTCAAGTTTCACGGAGCTACCACAAACCGTGTTTGATTTAGAGTTTCAAACACATCTATCTATATAGCAGAAAACAGAGTGAAACCTAAAAATTCAAAGTGTTACTGGAAACGAACGCTTGAAACTAGAAGAGTGAAAATTGGGCAGCCAAATGGGCTTAGTGAACTGATCATTACCACCAAGTATCATCAAGATTTGGTGAAAAAATGTTTGCTGAGATTTCAGCAAACTAGTAGTTTTTTGGAAGCTTGGCAACCCCTTTCAAACGAAAGTGTTTTTCGCCAGTCTCTGCATGGGGTACTTCAAGAGGAAACAAACCATAGAGATAGAACTTAGAACTACTTCATTTTGTCAAGTTTCACGGAGCAAGCACAAACCGTGTTTGATTTAGAGTTTCGAGACATCTATCTATATAGCAGAAAACAGAGTGAAACCTAAAAATTCAAACTGTTACTGGAAACGAACGCTTGAACCTAGAAGAGTGAAAGTTAGGCAGCCAAGTGGGCTTAGTGAACTGATCATTACCACAAAGTATCATCAAGATTTGGTGAAAAAATGTTTGCTGAGATTTCAGCAAACTAGTAGTTTTTTGGAAGCTTGGCAACCCCTTTCAAACGAAAGTGTTTTTCGCCAGTCTCTGCATGGGGTACTTCAAGAGGAAACAAACCATAGAGATAGATCTTACAACTACTTCATTTTGTCAAGTTTCAAGGAGCTAGCACAAACCGTGTTTGATTTAGAGTTTCAAACACATCTATCTATATAACAGAAAACAGAGTGAAACCTAAATTTCAAACTGTTACTGGAAACGAACGCTTGAACCTAGAAGAGTAAAAATTGGGCAGCCAAGTGGGCTTAGTGAACTGATCATTACCACCAAGTATCATCAAGTTTTGGTGAAAAAATGTTTGCTGAGATTTCAGCAAACTAGTAGTTTTTTGGAAGCTTGGCAACCCCTTTCAAACGAAAGTGTTTTTCGCCAGTCTCTGCATGGGGTACTTCAAGAGGAAACAAACCATAGAGATAGAACTTACAACTACTTCATTTTGTCAACTTTCAAGGAGCTAGCACAAACCGTGTTTGATTTAGAGTTTCAAAGACATCTATCTATATAGCAGAAAACAGAGTGAAACCTAAAATTTCAAAGTGTTACTGGAAACGAACGCTTGAACCTAGAATAGTAAAAATTGGGCAGCCAAGTGGGCTTAGTGAACTGATCATTACCACAAAGTATCATCAAGATTTGGTGAAAAAATGTTTGCTGAGATTTCAGCAAACTAGTAGTTTTTTGGAAGCTTGGCAACCCCTTTCAAACGAAAGTGTTTTTCGCCAGTCTCTGCATGGGGTACTTCAAGAGGAAACAAACCATAGAGATAGAACTTAGAACTACTTCATTTGCTCAAGTTTCAAGGAGCTAGCACAAACCGTGTTTGATTTAGAGTTTCAAACACATCTATCTATATAGCAGAAAACAGAGTGAAACCTAAAAATTCAAAGTGTTACTGGAAACGAACGCTTGAACCTAGAAGAGTGAAAATTGGGCAGCCAAGTGGGCTTAGTGAACTGATCATTACCACCAAGTATCATCAAGATTTGGTGAAAAAATGTTTGCTGAGATTTCAGCAAACGAGAAGTTTTTTGGAAGCTTGGCAACACCTTTCAAACGAAAGTGTTTTTCGCAAGTCTCTGCATGGGGTACTTCAAGAGGAAACAAACCATAGAGATAGAACTTAGAACTACTTCATTTTGTCAAGTTTCACGGAGCTAGCACAAACCGTGTTTGATTTAGAGTTTCAAACACATCTATCTATATAGCAGAAAACAGAGTGAAACCTAAAAATTGAAAGTGTTACTGGAAACGAAGGCTTGAACCTAGAAGAGTGAAAATTGGGCAGCCAAGTGGGCTTAGTGAACTGATCATTACCACCAAGTATCATCAAGATTTGGTGAAAAAATGTTTGCTGAGATTTCAGCAAACTAGTAGTTTTTTGGAAACTTGGCAACCCCTTTCAAACGAAAGTGTTTTTCGCCAGTCTCTGCATGGGGTACTTCAAGAGGAAACAAACCATAGAGATAGAACTTACAACTACTTCATTTGGTCAAGTTTCAAGGAGCTAGCACAAACCGTGTTTGATTTAGAATTCCAAACACAGCTATCTATGTAGGAGAAAACAGAGTGAAACCTAAAAATTCAAACTGTTACTGGAAACGAATCCTTCAACATAGAAGAATAAAAATTGGGCAGCCAAGTGGGATTAGTGAACTGATCATTACCACCAAGTATCATCAAGATTTCGTGAAAAAATGTTTGCTGAGATTTCAGCAAACTAGTAGTTTTTTGGAAGCTTGGCAACCCCTTTCAAACGAAAG
This sequence comes from Callospermophilus lateralis, assembly GCF_048772815.1. Taxonomy (NCBI): domain Eukaryota; kingdom Metazoa; phylum Chordata; class Mammalia; order Rodentia; family Sciuridae; genus Callospermophilus; species Callospermophilus lateralis. The sequence goes on along the minus strand of NW_027515007.1, from coordinate 28,466 downwards.
TGTTTTTCGCCAGTCTCTGCATGGGGTACTTCAAGAGGAAACAAACCATAGAGATAGAACTTACAACTACTTCATTTTGTCAAGTTTCAAGGAGCTAGCACAAACCGTGTTTGATTTAGAGTTTCAAAGACATCTATCTATATAGCAGAAAACAGAGTGAAACCTAAAATTTCAAAGTGTTACTGGAAACGAACGCTTGAACCTAGAAGAGTAAAAATTGGGCAGCCAAGTGGGCTTAGTGAACTGATCATTACCACCAAGTATCATCAAGTTTTGGTGAAAAAATGTTTGCTGAGATTTCAGCAAACTAGTAGTTTTTTGGAAGCTTGGCAACCCCTTTCAAACGAAAGTGTTTTTCGCCAGTCTCTGCATGGGGTACTTCAAGAGGAAACAAACCATAGAGATAGAACTTAGAACTACTTCGTTTTGTCAAGTTTCACGGAGCTACCACAAACCGTGTTTGATTTAGAGTTTCAAACACATCTATCTATATAGCAGAAAACAGAGTGAAACCTAAAAATTCAAAGTGTTACTGGAAACGAACGCTTGAACCTAGAAGAGTGAAAGTTGGGCAGCCAAGTGAGATTAGTGAACTGATCATTACCACCAAGTATCATCAAGATTTGGTGAAAAAATGTTTGCTGAGATTTCAGCAAACTAGTAGTTTTTTGGAAGCTTGGCAACCCCTTTCAAACGAAAGTGTTTTTCGCCAGTCTCTGCATGGGGTACTTCAAGAGGAAACAAACCATAGAGATAGAACTTAGAACTACTTCATTTTGTCAAGTTTCACGGAGCTAGCACAAACCGTGTTTGATTTAGAGTTTCGAGACATCTATCTATATAGCAGAAAACAGAGTGAAACCTAAAAATTCAAACTGTTACTGGAAACGAACGCTTGAACCTAGAAGAGTGAAAGTTGGGCAGCCAAGTGGGCTTAGTGAACTGATCATTACCACAAAGTATCATCAAGATTTGGTGAAAAAATGTTTGCTGAGATTTCAGCAAACTAGTAGTTTTTTGGAAGCTTGGCAACCCCTTTCAAACGAAAGTGTTTTTCGCCAGTCTCTGCATGGGGTACTTCAAGAGGAAACAAACCATAGAGATAGAACTTAGAACTACTTCATTTTGTCAAGTTTCAAGGAGCTAGCACAAACCGTGTTTGATTTAGAGTTTCAAACACATCTATCTATATAGCAGAAAACAGAGTGAAACCTAAAAATTCAAAGTGTTACTGGAAACGAACGCTTGAACCTAGAAGAGTGAAAATTGGGCAGCCAAGTGGGCTTAGTGAACTGATCATTACCACCAAGTATCATCAAGATTTGGTGAAAAAATGTTTGCTGAGATTTCAGCAAACGAGAAGTTTTTTGGAAGCTTGGCAACACCTTTCAAACGAAAGTGTTTTTCGCAAGTCTCTGCATGGGGTACTTCAAGAGGAAACAAACCATAGAGATAGAACTTAGAACTACTTCATTTTGTCAAGTTTCACGGAGCTAGCACAAACCGTGTTTGATTTAGAGTTTCAAACACATCTATCTATATAGCAGAAAACAGAGTGAAACCTAAAAATTGAAAGTGTTACTGGAAACGAAGGCTTGAACCTAGAAGAGTGAAAATTGGGCAGCCAAGTGGGCTTAGTGAACTGATCATTACCACCAAGTATCATCAAGATTTGGTGAAAAAATGTTTGCTGAGATTTCAGCAAACTAGTAGTTTTTTGGAAACTTGGCAACCCCTTTCAAACGAAAGTGTTTTTCGCCAGTCTCTGCATGGGGTACTTCAAGAGGAAACAAACCATAGAGATAGAACTTACAACTACTTCATTTGGTCAAGTTTCAAGGAGCTAGCACAAACCGTGTTTGATTTAGAATTCCAAACACAGCTATCTATGTAGGAGAAAACAGAGTGAAACCTAAAAATTCAAACTGTTACTGGAAACGAATGCTTCAACATAGAAGAATAAAAATTGGGCAGCCAAGTGGGATTAGTGAACTGATCATTACCACCAAGTATCATCAAGATTTGGTGAAAAAATGTTTGCTGAGATTTCAGCAAACTAGTAGTTTTTTGGAAGCTTGGCAACCCCTTTAAAACGAAAGTGTTTTTCGCCAGTCTCTGCATGGGGTACTTCAAGAGGAAACAAACCATAGAGATAGAACTTACAACTACTTCATTTTGTCAAGTTTCAAGGAGCTAGCACAAACCGTGTTTGATTTAGAGTTTCAAAGACATCTATCTATATAGCAGAAAACAGAGTGAAACCTAAAATTTCAAAGTGTTACTGGAAACGAACGCTTGAACCTAGAAGAGTAAAAATTGGGCAGCCAAGTGGGCTTAGTGAACTGATCATTACCACCAAGTATCATCAAGTTTTGGTGAAAAAATGTTTGCTGAGATTTCAGCAAACTAGTAGTTTTTTGGAAGCTTGGCAACCCCTTTCAAACGAAAGTGTTTTTCGCCAGTCTCTGCATGGGGTACTTCAAGAGGAAACAAACCATAGAGATAGAACTTAGAACTACTTCATTTTGTCAAGTTTCACGGAGCTACCACAAACCGTGTTTGATTTAGAGTTTCAAACACATCTATCTATATAGCAGAAAACAGAGTGAAACCTAAAAATTCAAAGTGTTACTGGAAACGAACGCTTGAACCTAGAAGAGTGAAAGTTGGGCAGCCAAGTGAGATTAGTGAACTGATCAGTACCACCAAGTATCATCAAGATTTGGTGAAAAAATGTTTGCTGAGATTTCAGCAAACTAGTAGTTTTTTGGAAGCTTGGCAACCCCTTTCAAACGAAAGTGTTTTTCGCCAGTCTCTGCATGGGGTACTTCAAGAGGAAACAAACCATAGAGATAGAACTTAGAACTACTTCATTTTGTCAAGTTTCACGGAGCTAGCACAAACCGTGTTTGATTTAGAGTTTCGAGACATCTATCTATATAGCAGAAAACAGAGTGAAACCTAAAAATTCAAACTGTTACTGGAAACGAACGCTTGAACCTAGAAGAGTGAAAGTTGGGCAGCCAAGTGGGCTTAGTGAACTGATCATTACCACAAAGTATCATCAAGATTTGGTGAAAAAATGTTTGCTGAGATTTCAGCAAACTAGTAGTTTTTTGGAAGCTTGGCAACCCCTTTCAAACGAAAGTGTTTTTCGCCAGTCTCTGCATGGGGTACTTCAAGAGGAAACAAACCATAGACATAGAACTTAGAACTACTTCATTTTGTCAAGTTTCACGGAGCTAGCACAAACCGTGTTTGATTTAGAGTTTCAAACACATCTATCTATATAGCAGAAAACAGAGTGAAACCTAAAAATTGAAAGTGTTACTTGAAACGAACGCTTGAACCTAGAAGAGTGAAAATTGGGCAGCCAAGTTGGCTTAGTGAACTGATCATTACCACCAAGTATCATCAAGATTTGGTGAAAAAATGTTTGCTGAGATTTCAGCAAACTAGTAGTTTTTTGGAAACTTGGCAACCCCTTTCAAACGAAAGTGTTTGTCGCCAGTCTCTGCATGGGGTACTTCAAGAGGAAACAAACCATAGAGATAGAACTTACAACTACTTCATTTGGTCAAGTTTCAAGGAGCTAGCACAAACCGTGTTTGATTTAGAATTCCAAACACAGCTATCTATGTAGGAGAAAACAGAGTGAAACCTAAAAATTCAAACTGTTACTGGAAACGAATGCTTCAACATAGAAGACTAAAAATTGGGCAGCCAAGTGGGATTAGTGAACTGATCATTACCACCAAGTATCATCAAGATTTGGTGAAAAAATGTTTGCTGAGATTTCAGCAAACTAGTAGTTTTTTGGAAGCTTGGCAACCCCTTTCAAACGAAAGTGTTTTTCGCCAGTCTCTGCATGGGGTACTTCAAGAGGAAACAAACCATAGAGATAGAACTTACAACTACTTCATTTTGTCAAGTTTCAAGGAGCTAGCACAAACCGTGTTTGATTTAGAGTTTCAAAGACATCTATCTATATAGCAGAAAACAGAGTGAAACCTAAAATTTCAAAGTGTTACTGGAAACGAACGCTTGAACCTAGAAGAGTAAAAATTGGGCAGCCAAGTGGGCTTAGTGAACTGATCATTACCACCAAGTATCATCAAGTTTTGGTGAAAAAATGTTTGCTGAGATTTCAGCAAACTAGTAGTTTTTTGGAAGCTTGGCAACCCCTTTAAAACGAAAGTGATTTTCGCCAGTCTCTGCATGGGGTACTTCAAGAGGAAACAAACCATAGAGATAGAACTTAGAACTACTTCATTTTGTCAAGTTTCACGGAGCTACCACAAACCGTGTTTGATTTAGAGTTTCAAACACATCTATCTATATAGCAGAAAACAGAGTGAAACCTAAAAATTGAAAGTGTTACTGGAAACGAACGCTTGAACCTAGAAGAGTGAAAATTGGGCAGCCAAGTGGGCTTAGTGAACTGATCATTACCACCAAGTATCATCAAGATTTGGTGAAAAAATGTTTGCTGAGATTTCAGCAAACTAGTAGTTTTTTGGAAACTTGGCAACCCCTTTCAAACGAAAGTGTTTGTCGCCAGTCTCTGCATGGGGTACTTCAAGAGGAAACAAACCATAGAGATAGAACTTACAACTACTTCATTTGGTCAAGTTTCAAGGAGCTAGCACAAACCGTGTTTGATTTAGAATTCCAAACACAGCTATCTATGTAGGAGAAAACAGAGTGAAACCTAAAAATTCAAACTGTTACTGGAAACGAATGCTTCAATATAGAAGACTAAAAATTGGGCAGCCAACTGGGATTAGTGAACTGATCATTACCACCAAGTATCATCAAGATTTGGTGAAAAAATGTTTGCTGAGATTTCAGCAAACTAGTAGTTTTTTGGAAGCTTGGCAACCCCTTTCAAACGAAAGTGTTTTTCGCCAGTCTCTGCATGGGGTACTTCAAGAGGAAACAAACCATAGAGATAGAACTTACAACTACTTCATTTTGTCAAGTTTCAAGGAGCTAGCACAAACCGTGTTTGATTTAGAGTTTCAAAGACATCTATCTATATAGCAGAAAACAGAGTGAAACCTAAAATTTCAAAGTGTTACTGGAAACGAACGCTTGAACCTAGAAGAGTAAAAATTGGGCAGCCAAGTGGACTTAGTGAACTGATCATTACCACCAAGTATCATCAAGTTTTGGTGAAAAAATGTTTGCTGAGATTTCAGCAAACTAGTAGTTTTTTGGAAGCTTGGCAACCCCTTTCAAACGAAAGTGATTTTCGCCAGTCTCTGCATGGGGTACTTCAAGAGGAAACAAACCATAGAGATAGAACTTAGAACTACTTCATTTTGTCAAGTTTCACGGAGCTACCACAAACCGTGTTTGATTTAGAGTTTCAAACACATCTATCTATATAGCAGAAAACAGAGTGAAACCTAAAAATTCAAAGTGTTACTGGAAACGAACGCTTGAACCTAGAAGAGTGAAAGTTGGGCAGCCAAGTGAGATTAGTGAACTGATCATTACCACCAAGTATCATCAAGATTTGGTGAAAAAATGTTTGCTGAGATTTCAGCAAACTAGTAGTTTTTTGGAAGCTTGGCAACCCCTTTCAAACGAAAGTGTTTTTCGCCAGTCTCTGCATGGGGTACTTCAAGAGGAAACAAACCATAGAGATAGAACTTAGAACTACTTCATTTTGTCAAGTTTCACGGAGCTAGCACAAACCGTGTTTGATTTAGAGTTTCGAGACATCTATCTATATAGCAGAAAACAGAGTGAAACCTAAAAATTCAAACTGTTACTGGAAACGAACGCTTGAACCTAGAAGAGTGAAAGTTGGGCAGCCAAGTGGGCTTAGTGAACTGATCATTACCACAAAGTATCATCAAGATTTGGTGAAAAAATGTTTGCTGAGATTTCAGCAAACTAGTAGTTTTTTGGAAGCTTGGCAACCCCTTTCAAACGAAAGTGTTTTTCGCCAGTCTCTGCATGGGGTACTTCAAGAGGAAACAAACCATAGAGATAGAACTTAGAACTACTTCATTTGCTGAAGTTTCAAGGAGCTAGCACAAACCGTGTTTGATTTAGAATTCCAAACACAGCTATCTATGTAGGAGAAAACAGAGTGAAACCTAAAAATTCAAACTGTTACTGGAAACGAATGCTTCAACATAGAAGAATAAAAATTGGGCAGCCAAGTGGGATTAGTGAACTGATCATTACCACCAAGTATCATCAAGATTTGGTGAAAAAATGTTTGCTGAGATTTCAGCAAACTAGTAGTTTTTTGGAAGCTTGGCAACCCCTTTCAAACGAAAGTGTTTTTCGCCAGTCTCTGCATGGGGTACTTCAAGAAAACAAACCATAGAGATAGAACTTACAACTACTTCATTTTGTCAAGTTTCAAGGAGCTAGCACAAACCGTGTTTGATTTAGAGTTTCAAAGACATCTATCTATATAGCAGAAAACAGAGTGAAACCTAAAATTTCAAAGTGTTACTGGAAACGAACGCTTGAACCTAGAAGAGTAAATATTGGGCAGCCAAGTGGTCTTAGTGAACTGATCATTACCACCAAGTATCATCAAGTTTTGGTGGAAAAATGTTTGCTGAGATTTCAGCAAACTAGTAGTTTTTTGGAAGCTTGGCAACCCCTTTAAAACGAAAGTGATTTTCGCCAGTCTCTGCATGGGGTACTTCAAGAGGAAACAAACCATAGAGATAGAACTTAGAACTACTTCATTTTGTCAAGTTTCACGGAGCTACCACAAACCGTGTTTGATTTAGAGTTTCAAACACATCTATCTATATAACAGAAAACAGAGTGAAACCTAAAAATTCAAACTGTTACTGGAAACGAACGCTTGAACCTAGAAGAGTGAAAGTTGGGCAGCCAAGTGAGATTAGTGAACTGATCATTACCACCAAGTATCATCAAGATTTGGTGAAAAAATGTTTGCTGAGATTTCAGCAAACTAGTAGTTTTTTGGAAGCTTGGCAACCCCTTTCAAACGAAAGTGTTTTTCGCCAGTCTCTGCATGGGGTACTTCAAGAGGAAACAAACCATAGAGATAGAACTTAGAACTACTTCATTTTGTCAAGTTTCAAGGAGCTAGCACAAACCGTGTTTGATTTAGAGTTTCAAACACATCTATCTATATAGCAGAAAACAGAGTGAAACCTAAAAATTCAAACTGTTACTGGAAACGAACGCTTGAACCTAGAAGAGTGAAAATTGGGCAGCCAAGTGGGCTTAGTGAACTGATCATTACCACCAAGTATCATCAAGATTTGGTGAAAAAATGTTTGCTGAGATTTCAGCAAACGAGAAGTTTTTTGGAAGCTTGGCAACACCTTTCAAACGAAAGTGTTTTTCGCCAGTCTCTGCATGGGGTACTTAAAGAGGAAACAAACCATAGAGATAGAACTTAGAACTACTTCATTTTGTCAAGTTTCACGGAGCTAGCACAAACCGTGTTTGATTTAGAGTTTCAAACACATCTATCTATATAGCAGAAAACAGAGTGAAACCTAAAAATTGAAAGTGTTACTGGAAACGAACGCTTGAACATAGAAGAGTGAAAATTGGGCAGCCAAGTGGGCTTAGTGTACTGATCATTACCACCAAGTATCATCAAGATTTGGTGAAAAAATGTTTGCTGAGATTTCAGCAAACTAGTAGTTTTTTGGAAACTTGGCAACCCCTTTCAAACGAAAGTGTTTTTCGCCAGTCTCTGCATGGGGTACTTCAAGAGGAAACAAACCATAGAGATAGAACTTACAACTACTTCATTTTGTCAAATTTCAAGGAGCTAGCACAAACCGTGTTTGATTTAGAATTCCAAACACAGCTATCTATGTAGGAGAAAACAGAGTGAAACCTAAAAATTCAAACTGTTACTGGAAACGAATGCTTCAACATAGAAGAATAAAAATTGGGCAGCCAAGTGGGATTAGTGAACTGATCATTACCACCAAGTATCATCAAGATTTGGTGAAAAAATGTTTGCTGAGATTTCAGCAAACTAGTAGTTTTTTGGAAGCTTGGCAACCCCTTTCAAACGAAAGTGTTTTTCGCCAGTCTCTGCATGGGGTACTTCAAGAGGAAACAAACCATAGAGATAGAACTTACAACTACTTCATTTGGTCAAGTTTCAAGGAGCTAGCACAAACCGTGTTTGATTTAGAGTTTCAAAGACATCTATCTATATAGCAGAAAACAGAGTGAAACCTAAAATTTCAAAGTGTTACTGGAAACGAACGCTTGAACCTAGAAGAGTAAAAATTGGGCAGCCAAGTGGGCTTAGTGAACTGATCATTACCACCAAGTATCATCAAGTTTTGGTGAAAAAATGTTTGCTGAGATTTCAGCAAACTAGTAGTTTTTTGGAAGCTTAGCAACCACTTTAAAACGAAAGTGATTTTCGCCAGTCTCTGCATGGGGTACTTCAAGAGGAAACAAACCATAGAGATAGAACTTAGAACTACTTCATTTTGTCAAGTTTCACGGAGCTACCACAAACCGTGTTTGATTTAGAGTTTCAAACACATCTATCTATATAACAGAAAACAGAGTGAAACCTAAAAATTCAAACTGTTACTGGAAACGAACGCTTGAACCTAGAAGAGTGAAAGTTGGGCAGCCAAGTGAGATTAGTGAACTGATCATTACCACCAAGTATCATCAAGATTTGGTGAAAAAATGTTTGCTGAGATTTCAGCAAACTAGTAGTTTTTTGGAAGCTTGGCAACCCCTTTCAAACGAAAGTGTTTTTCGCCAGTCTCTGCATGGGGTACATCAAGAGGAAACAAACCATAGAGATAGAACTTAGAACTACTTCATTTTGTCAAGTTTCAAGGAGCTAGCACAAACCGTGTTTGATTTAGAGTTTCAAACATATCTATCTATATAGCAGAAAACAGAGTGAAACCTAAAAATTCAAAGTGTTACTGGAAACGAATGCTTGAACCTAGAAGAGTGAAAATTGGGCAGCCAAGTGGGCTTAGTGAACTGATCATTACCACCAAGTGTCATCAAGATTTGGTGAAAAAATGTTTGCTGAGATTTCAGCAAACTAGTAGTTTTTTGGAAACTTGGCAACCCCTTTCAAACGAAAGTGTTTTTCGCCAGTCTCTGCATGGGGTACTTCAAGAGGAAACAAACCATAGAGATAGAACTTACAACTACTTCATTTGGTCAAGTTTCAAGGAGCTAGCACAAACCGTGTTTGATTTAGAATTCCAAACACAGCTATCTATGTAGGAGAAAACAGAGTGAAACCTAAAAATTCAAACTGTTACTGGAAACGAATGCTTCAACATAGAAGAATAAAAATTGGGCAGCCAAGTGGGATTAGTGAACTGATCATTACCACCAAGTATCATCAAGATTTGGTGAAAAAATGTTTGCTGAGATTTCAGCAAACTAGTAGTTTTTTGGAAGCTTGGCAACCCCTTTCAAACGAAAGTGTTTTTCGCCAGTCTCTGCATGGGATACTTCAAGAGGAAACAAACCATAGAGATAGAACTTACAACTACTTCATTTTGTCAAGTTTCAAGGAGCTAGCACAAACCGTGTTTGATTTAGAGTTTCAAAGACATCTATCTATATAGCAGAAAACAGAGTGAAACCTAAAATTTCAAAGTGTTACTGGAAACGAACGCTTGAACCTAGAAGAGTAAAAATTGGGCAGCCAAGTGGGCTTAGTGAACTGATCATTACCACCAAGTATCATCAAGTTTTGGTGAAAAAATGTTTGCTGAGATTTCAGCAAACTAGTAGTTTTTTGGAAGCTTGGCAACCCCTTTAAAACGAAAGTGATTTTCGCCAGTCTCTGCATGGGGTACTTCAAGAGGAAACAAACCATAGAGATAGAACTTAGAACTACTTCATTTTGTCAAGTTTCACGGAGCTACCACAAACCGTGTTTGATTTAGAGTTTCAAACACATCTATCTATATAACAGAAAACAGAGTGAAACCTAAAAATTCAAACTGTTACTGGAAACGAACGCTTGAACCTAGAAGAGTGAAAGTTGGGCAGCCAAGTGAGATTAGTGAACTGATCATTACCACCAAGTATCATCAAGATTTGGTGAAAAAATGTTTGCTGAGATTTCAGCAAACTAGTAGTTTTTTGGAAGCTTGGCAACCCCTTTCAAACGAAAGTGTTTTTTGCCAGTCTCTGCATGGGGTACTTCAAGAGGAAACAAACCATAGAGATAGAACTTAGAACTACTTCATTTTGTCAAGTTTCAAGGAGGTAGCACAAACCGTGTTTGATTTAGAGTATCAAACACATCTATCTATATAGCAGAAAACAGAGTGAAACCAAAAAATTCAAAGTGTTACTGGAAACGAACGCTTGAACCTAGAAGAGTGAAAATTGGGCAGCCAAGTGGGCTTAGTGAACTGATCATTACCATCAAGTATCATCAAGATTTGGTGAAAAAATGTTTGCTGAGATTTCAGCAAACTAGTAGTTTTTTGGAAGCTTGGCAACCCCTTTCAAACGAAAGTGTTTTTCGCCAGTCTCTGCATGGGGTACTTCAAGAGGAAACAAACCATAGAGATAGAACTTAGAACTACTTCATTTTGTCAAGTTTCACGGAGCTAGCACAAACCGTGTTTGATTTAGAGTTTCGAGACATCTATCTATATAGCAGAAAACAGAGTGAAACCTAAAAATTCAAACTGTTACTGGAAACGAACGCTTGAACCTAGAAGAGTGAAAGTTGGGCAGCCAAGTGGGCTTAGTGAACTGATCATTACCACAAAGTATCATCAAGATTTGGTGAAAAAATGTTTGCTGAGATTTCAGCAAACTAGTAGTTTTTTGGAAGCTTGGCAACCCCTTTCAAACGAAAGTGTTTTTCGCCAGTCTCTGCATGGGGTACTTCAAGAGGAAACAAACCATAGAGATAGAACTTAGAACTACTTCATTTTGTCAAGTTTCACGGAGCTAGCACAAACCGTGTTTGATTTAGAGTTTCAAACACATCTATCTATATAGCAGAAAACAGAGTGAGACCTAAAAATTCAAACTGTTACTGGAAACGAACGCTTGAACCTAGAAGAGTGAAAGTTGGGCAGCCAAGTGGGCTTAGTGAACTGATCATTACCACCAAGTATCATCAAGATTTGGTGAAAAAATGTTTGCTGAGATTTCAGAAACTAGTAGTTTTTTGGAAACTTGGCAACCCCTTTCAAACGAAAGTGTTTTTCGCCAGTCTCTGCATGGGGTACTTCAAGAGGAAACAAACCATAGAGATAGAACTTACAACTACTTCATTTGGTCAAGTTTCAAGGAGCTAGCACAAACCGTGTTTGATTTAGAATTCCAAACACAGCTATCTATGTAGGAGAAAACAGAGTGAAACCTAAAAATTCAAACTGTTACTGGAAACGAATGCTTCAACATAGAAGAATAAAAATTGGGCAGCCAAGTGGGATTAGTGAACTGATCATTACCACCAAGTATCATCAAGATTTGGTGAAAAAATGTTTGCTGAGATTTCAGCAAACTAGTAGTTTTTTGGAAGCTTGGCAACCCCTTTCAAACGAAAGTGTTTTTCGCCAGTCTCTGCATGGGGTACTTCAAGAGGAAACAAACCATAGAGATAGAACTTACAACTACTTCATTTTGTCAAGTTTCAAGGAGCTAGCACAAACCGTGTTTGATTTAGAGTTTCAAAGACATCTATCTATATAGCAGAAAACAGAGTGAAACCTAAAATTTCAAAGTGTTACTGGAAACGAACGCTTGAACCTAGAAGAGTGAAAGTTGGGCAGCCAAGTGAGATTAGTGAACTGATCATTACCACCAAGTATCATCAAGATTTGGTGAAAAAATGTTTGCTGAGATTTCAGCAAACTAGTAGTTTTTTGGAAGCTTGGCAACCCCTTTCAAACGAAAGTGTTTTTCGCCAGTCTCTGCATGGGGTACTTCAAGAGGAAACAAACCATAGATATAGAACTTAGAACTACTTCATTTTGTCAAGTTTCAAGGAGCTAGCACAAACCGTGTTTGATTTAGAGTTTCAAACACATCTATCTATATAGCAGAAAACAGAGTGAAACCTAAAAATTCAAAGTGTTACTGGAAACGAACGCTTGAACCTAGAAGAGTGAAAATTGGGCAGCCAAGTGGGCTTAGTGAACTGATCATTACCACCAAGTATCATCAAGATTTGGTGAAAAAAATGTTTGCTGAGATTTCAACAAACTAATAGTTTTTTGGAAGCTTGGCAACCCCTTTCAAACGAAAGTGTTTTTCGCCAGTCTCTGCATGGGGTACTTCAAGAGGAAACAAACCATAGAGATAGAACTTAGAACTACTTCATTTTGTCAAGTTTCACGGAGCTAGCACAAACCGTGTTTGATTTAGAGTTTCGAGACATCTATCTATATAGCAGAAAACAGAGTGAAACCTAAAAATTCAAACTGTTACTGGAAACGAACGCTTGAACCTAGAAGAGTGAAAGTTGGGCAGCCAAGTGGGCTTAGTGAACTGATCATTACCACAAAGTATCATCAAGATTTGGTGAAAAAATGTTTGCTGAGATTTCAGCAAACTAGTAGTTTTTTGGAAGCTTGGCAACCCCTTTCAAACGAAAGTGTTTTTCGCCAGTCTCTGCATGGGGTACTTCAAGAGGAAACAAACCATAGAGATAGAACTTACAACTACTTCATTTTGTCAAGTTTCAAGGAGCTAGCACAAACCGTGTTTGATTTAGAGTTTCAAAGACATCTATCTATATAGCAGAAAACAGAGTGAAACCTAAAATTTCAAAGTGTTACTGGAAACGAACGCTTGAACCTAGAAGAGTAAAAATTGGGCAGCCAAGTGGGCTTAGTGAACTGATCATTACCACCAAGTATCATCAAGTTTTGGTGAAAAAATGTTTGCTGAGATTTCAGCAAACTAGTAGTTTTTTGGAAGCTTGGCAACCCCTTTCAAACGAAAGTGTTTTTCGCCAGTCTCTGCATGGGGTACTTCAAGAGGAAACAAACCATAGAGATAGAACTTAGAACTACTTCATTTTGTCAAGTTTCACGGAGCTACCACAAACCGTGTTTGATTTAGAGTTTCAAACACATCTATCTATATAACAGAAAACAGAGTGAAACCTAAAAATTCAAACTGTTACTGGAAACGAACGCTTGAACCTAGAAGAGTGAAAGTTGGGCAGCCAAGTGAGATTAGTGAACTGATCATTACCACCAAGTATCATCAAGATTTGGTGAAAAAATGTTTGCTGAGATTTCAGCAAACTAGTAGTTTTTTGGAAGCTTGGCAACCCCTTTCAAACGAAAGTGTTTTTCGCCAGTCTCTGCATGGGGTACTTCAAGAGGAAACAAACCATAGAGATAGAACTTAGAACTACTTCATTTTGTCAAGTTTCAAGGAGCTAGCACAAACCGTGTTTGATTTAGAGTTTCAAACACATCTATCTATATAGCAGAAAACAGAGTGAAACCTAAAAATTCAAAGTGTTACTGGAAACGAACGCTTGAACCTAGAAGAGTGAAAATTGGGCAGCCAGGTGGGCTTAGTGAACTGATCATTACCACCAAGTATCATCAAGATTTGGTGAAAAAAATGTTTGCTGAGATTTCAGCAAACTAGTAGTTTTTTGGAAGCTTGGCAACCCCTTTCAAACGAAAGTGTTTTTCACCAGTCTCTGCATGGGGTACTTCAAGAGGAAAAAAACCATAGAGATAGAACTTAGAACTACTTCATTTTGTCAAGTTTCACGGAGCTAGCACAAACCGTGTTTGATTTAGAGTTTCGAGACATCTATCTATATAGCAGAAAACAGAGTGAAACCTAAAAATTCAAACTGTTACTGGAAACGAACGCTTGAACCTAGAAGAGTGAAAGTTGGGCAGCCAAGTGGGCTTAGTGAACTGATCATTACCACAAAGTATCATCAAGATTTGGTGAAAAAATGTTTGCTGAGATTTCAGCAAACTAGTAGTTTTTTGGAAGCTTGGCAACCCCTTTCAATCGAAAGTGTTTTTCGCCAGTCTCTGCATGGGGTACTTCAAGAGGAAACAAACCATAGAGATAGATCTTACAACTACTTCATTTTGTCAAGTTTCAAGGAGCTAGCACAAACCGTGTTTGATTTAGAGTTTCAAACACATCTATCTATATAACAGAAAACAGAGTGAAACCTAAATTTCAAACTGTTACTGGAAACGAACGCTTGAACCTAGAAGAGTAAAAATTGGGCAGCCAAGTGGGCTTAGTGAACTGATCATTACCACCATGTATCATCAAGTTTTGGTGAAAAAATGTTTGCTGAGATTTCAGCAAACTAGTAGTTTTTTGGAAGCTTGGCAACCCCTTTCAAACGAAAGTGTTTTTCGCCAGTCTCTGCATGGGGTACTTCAAGAGGAAACAAACCATAGAGATAGAACTTACAACTACTTCATTTTGTCAAGTTTCAAGGAGCTAGCACAAACCGTGTTTGATTTAGAGTTTCAAAGACATCTATCTATATAGCAGAAAACAGAGTGAAACCTAAAATTTCAAAGTGTTACTGGAAACGAACGCTTGAACCTAGAAGAGTAAAAATTGGGCAGCCAAGTGGGCTTAGTGAACTGATCATTACCACCAAGTATCATCAAGTTTTGGTGAAAAAATGTTTGCTGAGATTTCAGCAAACTAGTAGTTTTTTGGAAGCTTGGAAACCCCTTTAAAACGAAAGTGATTTTCGCCAGTCTCTGCATGGGGTACTTCAAGAGGAAACAAACCATAGAGATAGAACTTAGAACTACTTCATTTGCTCAAGTTTCAAGGAGCTAGCACAAACCGTGTTTGATTTAGAGTTTCAAACACATCTAACTATATAGCAGAAAACAGAGTGAAACCTAAAAATTCAAAGTGTTACTGGAAACGAACGCTTGAAACTAGAAGAGTGAAAATTGGGCAGCCAAGTGGGCTTAGTGAACTGATCATTACCACCAAGTATCATCAAGATTTGGTGAAAAAATGTTTGCTGAGATTTCAGCAAACTAGTAGTTTTTTGGAAGCTTGGCAACCCCTTTCAAACGAAAGTGTTTTTCGCCAGTCTCTGCATGGGGTACTTCAAGAGGAAACAAACCATAGAGATAGAACTTAGAACTACTTCATTTTGTCAAGTTTCACGGAGCTAGCACAAACCGTGTTTGATTTAGAGTTTCGAGACATCTATCTATATAGCAGAAAACAGAGTGAAACCTAAAAATTCAAACTGTTACTGGAAACGAACGCTTGAACCTAGAAGAGTGAAAGTTGGGCAGCCAAGTGGGCTTAGTGAACTGATCATTACCACAAAGTATCATCAAGATTTGGTGAAAAAATGTTTGCTGAGATTTCAGCAAACTAGTAGTTTTTTGGAAGCTTGGCAACCCCTTTCAAACGAAAGTGTTTTTCGCCAGTCTCTGCATGGGGTACTTCAAGAGGAAACAAACCATAGAGATAGAACTTAGAACTACTTCATTTGCTCAAGTTTCAAGGAGCTAGCACAAACCGTGTTTGATTTAGAGTTTCAAACACATCTATCTATATAGCAGAAAACAGAGTGAAACCTAAAATTTGAAAGTGTTACTGGAAACGAACGCTTGAACCTAGAAGAGTGAAAATTGGGCAGCCAAGTGGGCTTAGTGAACTGATCATTACCACCAAGTATCATCAAGATTTGGTGAAAAAATGTTTGCTGAGATTTCAGCAAACTAGTAGTTTTTTGGAAACTTGGCAACCCCTTTCAAACGAAAGTGTTTTTCGCCAGTCTCTGCATGGGGTACTTCAAGAGGAAACAAACCATAGAGATAGAACTTACAACTACTTCATTTGGTCAAGTTTCAAGGAGCTAGCACAAACCGTGTTTGATTTAGAATTCCAAACACAGCTATCTATGTAGGAGAAAACAGAGTGAAACCTAAAAATTCAAACTGTTACTGGAAACGAATGCTTCAACATAGAAGAATAAAAATTGGGCAGCCAAGTGGGATTAGTGAACTGATCATTACCACCAAGTATCATCAAGATTTGGTGAAAAAATGTTTGCTGAGATTTCAGCAAACTAGTAGTTTTTTGGAAGCTTGGCAACCCCTTTCAAACGAAAGTGTTTTTCGCCAGTCTCTGCATGGGGTACTTCAAGAGGAAACAAACCATAGAGATAGAACTTACAACTACTTCATTTTGTCAAGTTTCAAGGAGCTAGCACAAACCGTGTTTGATTTAGAATTTCAAAGACATCTATCTATATAGCAGAAAACAGAGTGAAACCTAAAATTTCAAAGTGTTACTGGAAACGAACGCTTGAACCTAGAAGAGTAAAAATTGGGCAGCCAAGTGGGCTTAGTGAACTGATCATTACCACCAAGTATCATCAAGTTTTGGTGAAAAAATGTTTGCTGAGATTTCAGCAAACTAGTAGTTTTTTGGAAGCTTGGCAACCCCTTTCAAACGAAAGTGTTTTTCGCCAGTCTCTGCATGGGGTACTTCAAGAGGAAACAAACCATAGAGATAGAACTTAGAACTACTTCATTTTGTCAAGTTTCACGGAGCTACCACAAACCGTGTTTGATTTAGTGTTTCAAACACATCTATCTATATAACAGAAAACAGAGTGAAACCTAAAAATTCAAACTGTTACTGGAAACGAACGCTTGAACCTAGAAGAGTGAAAGTTGGGCAGCCAAGTGAGATTAGTGAACTGATCATTACCACCAAGTATCATCAAGATTTGGTGAAAAAATGTTTGCTGAGGTTTCAGCAAACTAGTAGTTTTTTGGAAGCTTGGCAACCCCTTTCAAACGAAAGTGTTTTTCGCCAGTCTCTGCATGGGGTACTTCAAGAGGAAACAAACCATAGAGATAGAACTTAGAACTACTTCATTTTGTCAAGTTTCACGGAGCTAGCACAAACCGTGTTTGATTTAGAGTTTCGAGACATCTATCTATATAGCAGAAAACAGAGTGAAACCTAAAAATTCAAACTGTTACTGGAAACGAACGCTTGAACCTAGAAGAGTGAAAGTTGGGCAGCCAAGTGGGCTT
Source organism: Callospermophilus lateralis (assembly GCF_048772815.1). NCBI lineage: Eukaryota > Metazoa > Chordata > Mammalia > Rodentia > Sciuridae > Callospermophilus > Callospermophilus lateralis. Next base: position 11,439 of record NW_027515007.1, on the reverse strand, counting down.
AGTGAACTGATCATTACCACAAAGTATCATCAAGATTTGGTGAAAAAATGTTTGCTGAGATTTCAGCAAACTAGTAGTTTTTTGGAAGCTTGGCAACCCCTTTCAAACGAAAGTGTTTTTCGCCAGTCTCTGCATGGGGTACTTCAAGAGGAAACAAACCATAGAGATAGAACTTACAACTACTTCATTTTGTCAAGTTTCAAGGAGCTAGCACAAACCGTGTTTGATTTAGAGTTTCAAAGACATCTATCTATATAGCAGAAAACAGAGTGAAACCTAAAATTTCAAAGTGTTACTGGAAACGAACGCTTGAACCTAGAAGAGTAAAAATTGGGCAGCCAAGTGGGCTTAGTGAACTGTTCATTACCACCAAGTATCATCAAGTTTTGGTGAAAAAATGTTTGCTGAGATTTCAGCAAACTAGTAGTTTTTTGGAAGCTTGGCAACCCCTTTAAAACGAAAGTGATTTTCGCCAGTCTCTGCATGGGGTACTTCAAGAGGAAACAAACCATAGAAATAGAACTTAGAACTACTTCATTTTGTCAAGTTTCACGGAGCTAGCCCAAACCGTGTTTGATTTAGAGTTTCAAACACATCTATCTATATAGCAGAAAACAGAGTGAAACCTAAAAATTGAAAGTGTTACTGGAAACGAACGCTTGAACCTAGAAGAGTGAAAATTGGGCAGCCAAGTGGGCTTAGTGAACTGATCATTACCACCAAGTATCATCAAGATTTGGTGAAAAAATGTTTGCTGAGATTTCAGCAAACTAGTAGTTTTTTGGAAACTTGGCAACCCCTTTCAAACGAAAGTGTTTTTCGCCAGTCTCTGCATGGGGTACTTCAAGAGGAAACAAACCATAGAGATAGAACTTACAACTACTTCATTTGGTCAAGTTTCAAGGAGCTAGCACAAACCGTGTTTGATTTAGAATTCCAAACACAGCTATCTATGTAGGAGAAAACAGAGTGAAACCTAAAAATTCAAACTGTTACTGGAAACGAATGCTTCAAAATAGAAGAATAAAAATTGGGCAGCCAAGTGGGATTAGTGAACTGATCATTACCACCAAGTATCATCAAGATTTGGTGAAAAAATGTTTGCTGAGATTTCAGCAAACTAGTAGTTTTTTGGAAGCTTGGCAACCCCTTTCAAACGAAAGTGTTTTTCGCCAGTCTCTGCATGGGGTACTTCAAGAGGAAACAAACCATAGAGATAGAACTTACAACTACTTCATTTTGTCAAGTTTCAAGGAGCTAGCACAAACCGTGTTTGATTTAGAGTTTCAAAGACATCTATCTATATAGCAGAAAACAGAGTGAAACCTAAAATTTCAAAGTGTTACTGGAAACGAACGCTTGAACCTAGAAGAGTAAAAATTGGGCAGCCAAGTGGGCTTAGTGAACTGATCATTACCACCAAGTATCATCAAGTTTTGGTGAAAAAATGTTTGCTGAGATTTCAGCAAACTAGTAGTTTTTTGGAAGCTTGGCAACCCCTTTAAAACGAAAGTGATTTTCGCCAGTCTCTGCATGGGGTACTTCAAGAGGAAACAAACCATAGAGATAGAACTTAGAACTACTTCATTTTGTCAAGTTTCACGGAGCTACCACAAACCGTGTTTGATTTAGAGTTTCAAACACATCTATCTATATAACAGAAAACAGAGTGAAACCTAAAAATTCAAACTGTTACTGGAAACGAACGCTTGAACCTAGAAGAGTGAAAGTTGGGCAGCCATGTGAGATTAGTGAACTGATCATTACCACCAAGTATCATCAAGATTTGGTGAAAAAATGTTTGCTGAGATTTCAGCAAACTAGTAGTTTTTTGGAAGCTTGGCAACCCCTTTCAAACGAAAGTGTTTTTCGCCAGTCTCTGCATGGGGTACTTCAAGAGGAAACAAACCATAGAGATAGAACTTAGAACTACTTCATTTTGTCAAGTTTCAAGGAGCTAGCACAAACCGTGTTTGATTTAGAGTTTCAAACACATCTATCTATATAGCAGAAAACAGAGTGAAACCTAAAAATTCAAAGTGTTACTGGAAACGAACGCTTGAACCTAGAAGAGTGAAAATTGGGCAGCCAAGTGGGCTTAGTGAACTGATCATTACCACCAAGTATCATCAAGATTTGGTGAAAAAATGTTTGCTGAGATTTCAGCAAACGAGAAGTTTTTTGGAAGCTTGGCAACCCCTTTCAAACGAAAGTGTTTTTCGCCAGTCTCTGCATGGGGTACTTAAAGAGGAAACAAACCATAGAGATAGAACTTAGAACTACTTCATTTTGTCAAGTTTCACGGAGCTAGCACAAACCGTGTTTGATTTAGAGTTTCAAACACATCTATCTATATAGCAGAAAACAGAGTGAAACCTAAAATTTGAAAGTGTTACTGGAAACGAACGCTTGAACATAGAAGAGTGAAAATTGGGCAGCCAAGTGGGCTTAGTGAACTGATCATTACCACCAAGTATCATCAAGATTTGGTGAAAAAACGTTTGCTGAGATTTCAGCAAACTAGTAGTTTTTTGGAAACTTGGCAACCCCTTTCAAACGAAAGTGTTTTTCGCCAGTCTCTGCATGGGGTACTTCAAGAGGAAACAAACCATAGAGATAGAACTTACAACTACTTCATTTGGTCAAATTTCAAGGAGCTAGCACAAACCGTGTTTGATTTAGAATTCCAAACACAGCTATCTATGTAGGAGAAAACAGAGTGAAACCTAAAAATTCAAACTGTTACTGGAAACGAATGCTTCAACATAGAAGAATAAAAATTGGGCAGCCAAGTGGGATTAGTGAACTGATCATTACCACCAAGTATCATCAAGATTTGGTGAAAAAATGTTTGCTGAGATTTCAGCAAACTAGTAGTTTTTTGGAAGCTTGGCAACCCCTTTCAAACGAAAGTGTTTTTCGCCAGTCTCTGCATGGGGTACTTCAAGAGGAAACAAACCATAGAGATAGAACTTACAACTACTTCATTTTGTCAAGTTTCAAGGAGCTAGCACAAACCGTGTTTGATTTAGAGTTTCAAAGACATCTATCTATATAGCAGAAAACAGAGTGAAACCTAAAATTTCAAAGTGTTACTGGAAACGAACGCTTGAACCTAGAAGAGTAAAAATTGGGCAGCCAAGTGGGCTTAGTGAACTGATCATTACCACCAAGTATCATCAAGTTTTGGTGAAAAAATGTTTGCTGAGATTTCAGCAAACTAGTAGTTTTTTGGAAGCTTGGCAACCCCTTTAAAACGAAAGTGATTTTCGCCAGTCTCTGCATGGGGTACTTCAAGAGGAAACAAACCATAGAGATAGAACTTAGAACTACTTCATTTTGTCAAGTTTCACGGAGCTACCACAAACCGTGTTTGATTTAGAGTTTCAAACACATCTATCTATATAACAGAAAACAGAGTGAAACCTAAAAATTCAAACTGTTACTGGAAACGAACGCTTGAACCTAGAAGAGTGAAAGTTGGGCAGCCAAGTGAGATTAGTGAACTGATCATTACCACCAAGTATCATCAAGATTTGGTGAAAAAATGTTTGCTGAGATTTCAGCAAACTAGTAGTTTTTTGGAAGCTTGGCAACCCCTTTCAAACGAAAGTGTTTTTCGCCAGTCTCTGCATGGGGTACTTCAAGAGGAAACAAACCATAGAGATAGAACTTAGAACTACTTCATTTTGTCAAGTTTCAAGGAGCTAGCACAAACCGTGTTTGATTTAGAGTTTCAAACACATCTATCTATATAGCAGAAAACAGAGTGAAACCTAAAAATTCAAAGTGTTACTGGAAACGAACGCTTGAACCTAGAAGAGTGAAAATTGGGCAGCCAAGTGGGCTTAGTGAACTGATCATTACCACCAAGTATCATCAAGATTTGGTGAAAAAATGTTTGCTGAGATTTCAGCAAATGAGAAGTTTTTTGGAAGCTTGGCAACACCTTTCAAACGAAAGTGTTTTTCGCCAGTCTCTGCATGGGGTACTTAAAGAGGAAACAAACCATAGAGATAGAACTTAGAACTACTTCATTTTGTCAAGTTTCACGGAGCTAGCACAAACCGTGTTTGATTTAGAGTTTCAAACACATCTATCTATATAGCAGAAAACAGAGTGAAACCTAAAAATTGAAAGTGTTACTGGAAACGAACGCTTGAACATAGAAGAGTGAAAATTGGGCATCCAAGTGGGCTTAGTGAACTGATCATTACCACCAAGTATCATCAAGATTTGGTGAAAAAATGTTTGCTGAGATTTCAGCAAACTAGTAGTTTTTTGGAAACTTGGCAACCCCTTTCAAACGAAAGTGTTTTTCGCCAGTCTCTGCATGGGGTACTTCAAGAGGAAACAAACCATAGAGATAGAACTTACAACTACTTCATTTGGTCAAATTTCAAGGAGCTAGCACAAACCGTGTTTGATTTAGAATTCCAAACACAGCTATCTATGTAGGAGAAAACAGAGTGAAACCTAAAAATTCAAACTGTTACTAGAAACGAATGCTTCAACATAGAAGAATAAAAATTGGGCAGCCAAGTGGGATTAGTGAACTGATCATTACCACCAAGTATCATCAAGATTTGGTGAAAAAATGTTTGCTGAGATTTCAGCAAACTAGTAGTTTTTTGGAAGCTTGGCAACCCCTTTCAAACGAAAGTGTTTTTCGCCAGTCTCTGCATGGGGTACTTCAAGAGGAAACAAACCATAGAGATAGAACTTACAACTACTTCATTTTGTCAAGTTTCAAGGAGCTAGCACAAACCGTGTTTGATTTAGAGTTTCAAAGACATCTATCTATATAGCAGAAAACAGAGTGAAACCTAAAATTTCAAAGTGTTACTGGAAACGAACGCTTGAACCTAGAAGAGTAAAAATTGGGCAGCCAAGTGGGCTTAGTGAACTGATCATTACCACCAAGTATCATCAAGTTTTGGTGAAAAAATGTTTGCTGAGATTTCAGCAAACTAGTAGTTTTTTGGAAGCTTGGCAACCCCTTTAAAACGAAAGTGATTTTCGCCAGTCTCTGCATGGGGTACTTCAAGAGGAAACAAACCATAGAGATAGAACTTAGAACTACTTCATTTTGTCAAGTTTCACGGAGCTACCACAAACCGTGTTTGATTTAGAGTTTCAAACACATCTATCTATATAACAGAAAACAGAGTGAAACCTAAAAATTCAAACTGTTACTGGAAACGAACGCTTGAACCTACAAGAGTGAAAGTTGGGCAGCCAAGTGAGATTAGTGAACTGATCATTACCACCAAGTATCATCAAGATTTGGTGAAAAAATGTTTGCTGAGATTTCAGCAAACTAGTAGTTTTTTGGAAGCTTGGCAACCCCTTTCAAACGAAAGTGTTTTTCGCCAGTCTCTGCATGGGGTACTTCAAGAGGAAACAAACCATAGAGATAGAACTTAGAACTACTTCATTTTGTCAAGTTTCAAGGAGCTAGCACAAACCGTGTTTGATTTAGAGTTTCAAAGACATCTATCTATATAGCAGAAAACAGAGTGAAACCTAAAAATTCAAAGTGTTACTGGAAACGAATGCTTGAACCTAGAAGAGTGAAAATTGGGCAGCCAAGTGGGCTTAGTGAACTGATCATTACCACCAAGTATCATCAAGATTTGGTGAAAAAATGTTTGCTGAGATTTCAGCAAACTAGTAGTTTTTTGGAAACTTGGCAACCCCTTTCAAACGAAAGTGTTTTTCGCCAGTCTCTGCATGGGGTACTTCAAGAGGAAACAAACCATAGAGATAGAACTTACAACTACTTCATTTGGTCAAGTTTCAAGGAGCTAGCACAAACCGTGTTTGATTTAGAATTCCAAACAGAGCTATCTATGTAGGAGAAAACAGAGTGAAACCTAAAAATTCAAACTGTTACTGGAAACGAATGCTTCAACATAGAAGAATAAAAATTGGGCAGCCAAGTGGGATTAGTGAACTGATCATTACCACCAAGTATCATCAAGATTTGGTGAAAAAATGTTTGCTGAGATTTCAGCAAACTAGTAGTTTTTTGGAAGCTTGGCAACCCCTTTCAAACGAAAGTGTTTTTCGCCAGTCTCTGCATGGGGTACTTCAAGAGGAAACAAACCATAGAGATAGAACTTACAACTACTTCATTTTGTCAAGTTTCAAGGAGCTAGCACAAACCGTGTTTGATTTAGAGTTTCAAAGACATCTATCTATATAGCAGAAAACAGAGTGAAACCTAAAATTTCAAAGTGTTACTGGAAACGAACGCTTGAACCTAGAAGAGTAAAAATTGGGCAGCCAAGTGGGATTAGTGAACTGATCATTACCACCAAGTATCATCAAGTTTTGGTGAAAAAATGTTTGCTGAGATTTCAGCAAACTAGTAGTTTTTTGGAAGCTTGGCAACCCCTTTAAAACGAAAGTGATTTTCGCCAGTCTCTGCATGGGGTACTTCAAGAGGAAACAAACCATAGAGATAGAACTTAGAACTACTTCATTTTGTCAAGTTTCACGGAGCTACCACAAACCGTGTTTGATTTAGAGTTTCAAACACATCTATCTATATAGGAGAAATCAGAGTGAAACCTAAAAATTCAAAGTGTTACTGGAAACGAACGCTTGAACCTAGAAGAGGTGAAAGTTGGGCAGCCAAGTGAGATTAGTGAACTGATCATTACCACCAAGTATCATCAAGATTTGGTGAAAAAATGTTTGCTGAGATTTCAGCAAACTAGTAGTTTTTTGGAAGCTTGGCAACCCCTTTCAAACGAAAGTGTTTTTCGCCAGTCTCTGCATGGGGTACTTCAAGAGGAAACAAACCATAGAGATAGAACTTAGAACTACTTCATTTTGTCAAGTTTCAAGGAGCTAGCACAAACCGTGTTTGATTTAGAGTTTCAACACATCTATCTATATAGCAGAAAACAGAGTGAAACCTAAAAATTCAAAGTGTTACTGGAAACGAACGCTTGAACCTAGAAGAGTGAAAATTGGGCAGCCAAGTGGGCTTAGTGAACTGATCATTACCACCAAGTATCATCAAGATTTGGTGAAAAAATGTTTGCTGAGATTTCAGCAAACGAGAAGTTTTTTGGAAGCTTGGCAACACCTTTCAAACGAAAGTGTTTTTCGCCAGTCTCTGCATGGGGTACTTAAAGAGGAAACAAACCATAGAGATAGAACTTCGAACTACTTCATTTTGTCAAGTTTCACGGAGCTAGCACAAACCGTGTTTGATTTAGAGTTTCAAACACATCTATCTATATAGCAGAAAACAGAGTGAAACCTAAAAATTGAAAGTGTTACTGGAAACGAACGCTTGAACATAGAAGAGTGAAAATTGGGCAGCCAAGTGGCTTAGTGAACTGATCATTACCACCAAGTATCATCAAGATTTGGTGAAAAAATGTTTGCTGAGATTTCAGCAAACTAGTAGTTTTTTGGAAACTTGGCAACCCCTTTCAAACGAAAGTGTTTTTCGCCAGTCTCTGCATGGGGTACTTCAAGAGGAAACAAACCATAGAGATAGAACTTACAACTACTTCATTTGGTCAAATTTCAAGGAGCTAGCACAAACCGTGTTTGATTTAGAATTCCAAACACAGCTATCTATGTAGGAGAAAACAGAGTGAAACCTAAAAATTCAAACTGTTACTGGAAACGAATGCTTCAACATAGAAGAATAAAAATTGGGCAGCCAAGTGGGATTAGTGAACTGATCATTACCACCAAGTATCATCAAGATTTGGTGAAAAAGTGTTTGCTGAGATTTCAGCAAACTAGTAGTTTTTTGGAAGCTTGGCAACCCCTTTCAAACGAAAGTGTTTTTCGCCAGTCTCTGCATGGGGTACTTCAAGAGGAAACAAACCATAGAGATAGAACTTACAACTACTTCATTTTGTCAAGTTTCAAGGAGCTAGCACAAACCGTGTTTGATTTAGAGTTTCAAAGACATCTATCTATATAGCAGAAAACAGAGTGAAACCTAAAATTTCAAAGTGTTACTGGAAACGAACGCTTGAACCTAGAAGAGTAAAAATTGGGCAGCCAAGTGGGCTTAGTGAACTGATCATTACCACCAAGTATCATCAAGTTTTGGTGAAAAAATGTTTGCTGAGATTTCAGCAAACTAGTAGTTTTTTGGAAGCTTGGCAACCCCTTTAAAACGAAAGTGATTTTCGCCAGTCTCTGCATGGGGTACTTCAAGAGGAAACAAACCATAGAGATAGAACTTAGAACTACTTCATTTTGTCAAGTTTCACGGAGCTACCACAAACCGTGTTTGATTTAGAGTTTTCAAACACATCTATCTATATAACAGAAAACAGAGTGAAACCTAAAAATTCAAACTGTTACTGGAAACGAACGCTTGAACCTAGAAGAGTGAAAGTTGGGCAGCCAAGTGAGATTAGTGAACTGATCATTACCACCAAGTATCATCAAGATTTGGTGAAAAAATGTTTGCTGAGATTTCAGCAAACTAGTAGTTTTTGGAAGCTTGGCAACCCCTTTCAAACGAAAGTGTTTTTCGCCAGTCTCTGCATGGGATACTTCAAGAGGAAACAAACCATAGAGATAGAACTTAGAACTACTTCATTTTGTCAAGTTTCAAGGAGCTAGCACAAACCGTGTTTGATTTAGAGCTTCAAACACATCTATCTATATAGCAGAAAACAGAGTGAAACCTAAAAATTCAAAGTGTTACTGGAAACGAATGCTTGAACCTAGAAGAGTGAAAATTGGGCAGCCAAGTGGGCTTAGTGAACTGATCATTACCACCAAGTATCATCAAGATTTGGTGAAAAAATGTTTGCTGAGATTTCAGCAAACTAGTAGTTTTTGGAAACTTGGCAACCCCTTTCAAACGAAAGTGTTTTTCGCCAGTCTCTGCATGGGGTACTTCAAGAGGAAACAAACCATAGAGATAGAACTTACAACTACTTCATTTGGTCAAGTTTCAAGGAGCTAGCACAAACCGTGTTTGATTTAGAATTCCAAACACAGCTATCTATGTAGGAGAAAACAGAGTGAAACCTAAAAATTCAAACTGTTACTGGAAACGAGTGCTTCAACATAGAAGAATAAAAATTGGGCAGCCAAGTGGGATTAGTGAACTGATCATTACCACCAAGTATCATCAAGATTTGGTGAAAAAATGTTTGCTGAGATTTCAGCAAACTAGTAGTTTTTTGGAAGCTTGGCAACCCCTTTCAAACGAAAGTGTTTTTCGCCAGTCTCTGCATGGGGTACTTCAAGAGGAAACAAACCATAGAGATAGAACTTAGAACTACTTCATTTTGTCAAGTTTCAAGGAGCTAGCACAAACCGTGTTTGATTTAGAGTTTCAAAGACATCTATCTATATAGCAGAAAACAGAGTGAAACCTAAAATTTCAAAGTGTTACTGGAAACGAACGCTTGAACCTAGAAGAGTAAAAATTGGGCAGCCAAGTGGGCTTAGTGAACTGATCATTACCACCAAGTATCATCAAGTTTTGGTGAAAAAATGTTTGCTGAGATTTCAGCAAACTAGTAGTTTTTTGGAAGCTTGGCAACCCCTTTAAAACGAAAGTGATTTTCGCCAGTCTCTGCATGGGGTACTTCAAGAGGAAACAAACCATAGAGATAGAACTTAGAACTACTTCATTTTGTCAAGTTTCACGGAGCTACCACAAACCGTGTTTGATTTAGAGTTTCAAACACATCTATCTATATAACAGAAAACAGAGTGAAACCTAAAAATTCAAACTGTTACTGGAAACGAACGCTTGAACCTAGAAGAGTGAAAGTTGGGCAGCCAAGTGAGATTAGTGAACTGATCATTACCACCAAGTATCATCAAGATTTGGTGAAAAAATGTTTGCTGAGATTTCAGCAAACTAGTAGTTTTTTGGAAGCTTGGCAACCCCTTTCAAACGAAAGTGTTTTTCGCCAGTCTCTGCATGGGGGTACTTCAAGAGGAAACAAACCATAGAGATAGAACTTAGAACTACTTCATTTTGTCAAGTTTCAAGGAGGTAGCACAAACCGTGTTTGATTTAGAGTTTCAAACACATCTATCTATATAGCAGAAAAAAGAGTGAAACCTAAAAATTCAAAGTGTTACTGGAAACGAACGCTTGAACCTAAAAGAGTGAAAGTTGGGCAGCCAAGTGGGCTTAGTGAACTGATCATTACCACAAAGTATCATCAAGATTTGGTGAAAAAATGTTTGCTGAGATTTCAGCAAACTAGTAGTTTTTTGGAAGCTTGGCAACCCCTTTCAAACGAAAGTGTTTTTCGCCAGTCTCTGCATGGGGTACTTCAAGAGGAAACAACCATAGAGATAGAACTTAGAACTACTTCATTTTGTCAAGTTTCACGGAGCTAGCACAAACCGTGTTTGATTTAGAGTTTCAAACACATCTATCTATATAGCAGAAAACAGAGTGAAACCTAAAAATTGAAAGTGTTACTGGAAACGAGCGCTTGAACCTAGAAGAGTGAAAATTGGGCAGCCAAGTGGGCTTAGTGAACTGATCATTACCACCAAGTATCATCAAGATTTGGTGAAAAAATGTTTGCTGAGATTTCAGCAAACTAGTAGTTTTTTGGAAACTTGGCAACCCCTTTCAAACGAAAGTGTTTTTCGCCAGTCTCTGCATGGGGTACTTCAAGAGTAAACAAACCATAGAGATAGAACTTACAACTACTTCATTTGGTCAAGTTTCAAGGAGCTAGCACAAACCGTGTTTGATTTAGAATTCCAAACACAGCTATCTATGTAGGAGAAAACAGAGTGAAACCTAAAAATTCAAACTGTTACTGGAAACGAATGCTTCAACATAGAAGAATAAAAATTGGGCAGCCAAGTGGGATTAGTGAACTGATCATTACCACCAAGTATCATCAAGATTTGGTGAAAAAATGTTTGCTGAGATTTCAGCAAACTAGTAGTTTTTTGGAAGCTTGGCAACCCCTTTCAAACGAAAGTGTTTTTCGCCAGTCTCTGCATGGGGTACTTCAAGAGGAAACAAACCATAGAGATAGAACTTACAACTACTTCATTTTGTCAAGTTTCAAGGAGCTAGCACAAACCGTGTTTGATTTAGAGTTTCAAAGACATCTATCTATATAGCAGAAAACAGAGTGAAACCTAAAATTTCAAAGTGTTACTGGAAACGAACGCTTGAACCTAGAAGAGTAAAAATTGGGCAGCCAAGTGGGCTTAGTGAACTGATCATTACCACCAAGTATCATCAAGTTTTGGTGAAAAAATGTTTGCTGAGATTTCAGCAAACTAGTAGTTTTTTGGAAGCTTGGCAACCCCTTTCAAACGAAAGTGTTTTTCGCCAGTCTCTGCATGGGTACTTCAAGAGGAAACAAACCATAGAGATAGAACTTAGAACTACTTCATTTTGTCAAGTTTCACGGAGCTACACAAACCGTGTTTGATTTAGAGTTTCAAACA
>NW_027515006.1:40521-100405 GCF_048772815.1 Callospermophilus lateralis | reverse complement strand
AAAGTGTTATTCGCCAGTGTCTGCTTAAGGCTACATCAAGAGGAAACAAATCTTAGAGATAGAACGTAGAACTACTTTATCGTGTCAGTTTCAAGAAGCTAGCACAAACCATGTTTGATTTAGAGTTCGAACTGCATCTGTCAATATAGGAGAAAACAGAGTGAAACCTATAATTTCTAACTGTTCCTGCAAACGAATGCTACAACCTAGAAGAACAAAACTTGGGCATCCACGTTTGATTGGTGTACTGATCAATACTTGAAAGAATCATGAAGATTGGATGAAAATATATATGTTGAGATTTCAGGAGACGGTAGTTTTTTGGAAGCTTAACAACGCCTTTCATTGAAAGTGTTATTCGCCAGTGTCTGCTTAAGGCTACATCAAGAGGAAAACAAATCTTAGAGATAGAACGTAGAACTACTTTATCGTGTCAAGTTTCAAGAAGCTAGCACACACCATGTTTGATTTAGAGTTCGAACTGCATCTGTCAATATAGGAGAAAACAGAGTGAAAACCTATAATTTCTAACTGTTCCTGCAAACGAATGCTACAACCTAGAAGAACAAAACTTGGGCATCCACGTTTGATTGGTGTACTGATCAATACTTGAAAGAATCGTGTGATTGGATGAAAAGTTATATGTTGAGATTTCAGGAGACGGTAGTTTTTCGGAAGTTTAACAACGCCTTTCATTGATAGTGTTATTCGCCAGTCTCTGCTTAAGGATACATCAAGAGAAAACAAACCTTAGAGATAAAACGTAGAACTACTTTATTGTGTCAAGTTTCAAGAAGCTAGCACAAACCATGTTTGATTTAGAGTTCGAACTGCATCTGTCAATATAGGAGAAAACAGAGTGAAACCTAAAATTCAAACTGTTACTCCAAAAGAATGCTTCAATCTAGGAGCAGTAAACATTGGCATCCAAGTGGGATTGGTGTACTGATCATTACTTGAAAGTATCATGAAGATTGGATGAAAAAATATATGTTGAGATTTCAGGAGACTCTAGTGTGTTGGAAGTTTGGCAACCCCTTTCAGTATAAGTGTTATTCGCCAGTCCCAGCTTTAGGATACAAGAGGAAACAAACCTTAGAGATAGAACGTAGAACTACTTTATTGTGTCAAGTTTCAAGAAGCTAGCACAAACCGTGTTTGATTTAGAGTTCTAACTGCATCTGTCAATATAGGAGAAAACAGAGTGAAACCTATAATTTCTAACTGTTCCTGCAAACGAATGCTACAACCTCGAAGAACAAAACTTGGGCATCCACGTTTGATTGGGGTACTGATCAATACTTGAAAGAATCATGAAGATTTAATGAAAAGATATATGTTGAGATTTCAGGAGACGGTAGATTTATGGAAGCTTAACAACGCCTTTCATTGAAAGTGTTATTCGCCAGTCTCTGCTTAAGGCTACATCAAGAGGAAACAAACCTTAGAGATAGAACGCAGAACTACTTTATTGTGTCAAGTTTTCAAGAAGCTAGCACAAACCATGTTTGATTTAGAGTTCGAACTGCTTCTGTCAATATAGGAGAAAACAGAGTGAAAACTAAAAATTCAAACTGTTACTGCAAACGAATGCTTCAAGCTAGGAGAATGAAAACTTGAACATCCACGTTTTATTGGTGTACTGCTCATTACTTGAAATGATCATGAAGGTCGGAAAAAAAAAATAAGTTGAGATTTCAGGAGACTGTAGTATTTTGGCAGCCTAACAACGCCTTTCATTGAATGTGTCTTTCGTCAGTCTCTGCTTAGGTCTACATCCAGAGGAAACAAAAAATAAAAATAGAATGTAGAACTACTTTACTGTTTCAAGTTTCAAGAAGCTAGCACAAACCGTGTTTGATTTAGAGTTCGAACTACATTTGTCAATATAGGAGAAAACAGAGTGAAACCTAAAAACTCAAAACTGTTACTCCAAAAGAATGCTTCAATCTAGGAGAACTAAACTTTGGCATCCAAGTGGGATTGGTGTACTGATCATTACTTGAAAGTATCATGAAGATTGGATGAAAAAATATATGTTGAGATTTCAGGAGACTCTAGTGTGTTGGAAGTTTGGCAACCACTTTCAGTATAAGTGTTAGTCGCCAGTCCCAGCTTTAGGATACAAGAGGAAACAAACCTTAGAGATAGAACGTAGAACTACTTTATTGTGTCAAGTTTCAAGAATTTAGCACAAACCGTGTTTGATTTAGAGTTCTAACTGCATCTGTCAATATAGGAGAAAACAGAGTGAAACCTATAATTTTCTAACTGTTCCTGCAAACGAATGCTACAACCTAGAAGAACAAAACTTGGGCATCCACGTTTGATTGGTGTACTGATCAATACTTGAAAGAATCATGAAGATTGGATGAAAATATATATGTTGAGATTTCAGGGAGACGGTAGTTTTTTGGAAGCTTAACAACGCCTTTCATTGAAATTGTTATTCGCCAGTGTCTGCTTAAGGCTACATCAAGAGGAAACAAACCTTAGAGATAGAACGTAGAACTACTTTATCGTGTCAAGTTTCAAGAAGCTAGCACAAACCATGTTTGATTTAGAGTTCGAACTGCATCTGTCAATATAGGAGAAAACAGTGAAAACTAAAAATTCAAACTGTTACTGCAAACGAATGCTTCAACCTAGGAGAACGAAACTTGATCATCCACGTTTATTGGTGTACTGCTCATTACTTGAAATGATCATGAAGGTCGGAAAAAAATATGTTGAGATTTCAGGAGACTGTGGTATTTTGGCAGCCTAACAACGCCTTTCATTGAATGTGTCTTTCTTGAGTCTCTGCTTAGGTCTACATCCAGAGGAAACAAAAAATAAAAAATAGAATGTAGAACTACTTTACTGTTTCAAGTTTCAAGAAGCTAGCACAAACCGTGTTTGATTTAGAGTTTGAACTACATTTGTCAATATAGGAGAAAACACAGTGAAACCTAAAAATTCAAACTGTTACTCCAAAAGAATGCTTCAATCTAGGAGAACTAAACTTTGGCATCCAAGTGGGATTGGTGTACTGATCATTACTTGAAAGTATCATGAAGATTGGATGAAAAAATATATGTTGAAATTTCAGGAGACTCTAGTGTGTTGGAAGTTTGGCAACCCCTTTCAGTATAAGTGTTATTCGTCAGTCCCAGCTTTAGTATACAAGAGGAAAGAAACCTTAGAGATAGAACTTTGAACTACTTTATTGTGTCAAGTTTCAAGAAGCTAGCACAAACCGTGTTTGATTTAGAGTTCTAACTGCATCTGTCAATATAGGAGAAAACAGAGTGAAACCTATAATTTCTAACTGTTCCTGCAAACGAATGCTACAACCTAGAAGAACAAAAATTGGGCATCCACGTTTGATTGGTGTACTGATCAATACTTGAAAGAATCATGTGATTGGATGAAAAGTTATATGTTGAGATTTCAGGAGACGGTAGTTTTTCGGAAGCTTAACAACGCCTTTCATTGAAAGTGTTATTCGCCAGTCTCTGCTTAAGGCTACATCAAGAGAAAACAAACCTTAGAGACAGAACGTAGAACTACTTTATAGTGTCAAGTTTCAAGAAGCTAGCACAAACCATGTTTGATTTAGAGTTCGAACTGCATCTGTCAATATAGGAGAAAACAGAGTGAAACCTAAAAATTCAAACTGTTACTCCAAAAGAATGCTTCAATCTAGGAGAACTAAACTTTGGCATCCAAGTGGGATTGGTGTACTGATCATTACTTGAAAGTATCATGAAGATTGGATGAAAAAATATATGTTGAGATTTCAGGAGACTCTAGTGTGTTGGAAGTTTGGCAAGCCCTTTCAGTATAAGTGTTATTCGCCAGTCCCAGCTTTAGGATCCAAGAGGAAACAAACCTTAGAGATAGAACGTAGAACTACTTTATTGTGTCAAGTTTCAAGAAGCTAGCACAAACCGTGTTTGATTTAGAGTTCGAACTGCATCTGTCAATATAGGAGAAAACAGAGTGAAACCTATAATTTCTAACTGTTCCTGCAAACGAATGCTACAACCTACAAGAACAAAACTTGGGCATCCACGTTTGACTGGTGTACTGATCAATACTTGAAAGAATCATGAAGATTGAATGAAAAGATATATGTTGAGATTTCAGGAGACGGTAGTTTTTGGAAGCTTAACAACGCCTTTCATTGAAAGTGTTATTCGCCAGTCTCTGCTTAAGGCTACATCAAGAGGAAACAAACCTTAGAGATAGAACGTAGAACTACTTTATTGTGTCAAGTTTCAAGAAGCTAGCACAAACCATGTTTGATTTAGAGTTCGAACTGCATCTGTCAATATAGGAGAAAACAGAGTGAAACTTAAAAATTCAAACTGTTACTCCAAAAGAATGCTTCAATCTAGGAGCACTAAACTTTGGCATCCAAGTGGGATTGGTGTACTGATCATTACTTGAAAGTATCATGAAGATTGGATGAAAAAATATATGTTGAGATTTCAGGAGACTCTAGTGTGTTGGAAGTTTGGCAACCCCTTTCAGTATAAGTGTTATTCGCCAGTCCCAGCTTTAGGATACAAGAGGAAACAAACCTTAGAGATAGAACGTAGAACTACTTTATTGTGTCAAGTTTCAAGAAGCTAGCACAAACCGTGTTTGATTTAGAGTTCTAACTGCATCTGTCAATATAGGAGAAAACAGAGTGAAACCTATAATTTCTAACTGTTCCTGCAAACGAATGCTACAACCTAGAAGAACAAAACTTGGGCATCCACGTTTGATTGGGGTACTGATCAATACTTGAAAGAATCATGTGATTGGATGAAAAGTTATATGTTGAGATTTCAGGAGACGGTAGTTTTTCGGAAGCTTAACAACGCCTTTCATTGAAAGTGTTATTCGCCAGTCTCTGCTTAAGGCTACATCAAGAGGAAACAAACCTTAGAGATAGAACGTAGAACTACTTTATTGTGTCAAGTTTCAAGAAGCTAGCACAAACCATGTTTGATTTAGAGTTCGAACTGCTTCTGTCAATATAGGAGAAAACAGAGTGAAAACTAAAAATTCAAACTGTTACTGCAAACGAATGCTTCAAGCTAGGAGAACGAAACTTGAACATCCACGTTTTATTGGTGTACTGCTCATTACTTGAAATGATCATGAAGGTCGGAAAAAAAAATATGTTGAGATTTCAGGAGACTGTAGTATTTTGGCAGCCTAACAACGCCTTTCATTGAATGTGTCTTTCGTCAGTCTCTGCTTAGGTCTACATCCAGAGGAAACAAAAAATAAAAATAGAATGTAGAACTACTTTCCTGTTTCAAGTTTCAAGAAGCTAGCACAAACCGTGTTTGATTTAGAGTTCGAACTACATTTGTCAATATAGGAGAAAACAGAGTGAAACCTAAAAATTCAAACTGTTACTCCAAAAGAATGCTTCAATCTAGGAGAACTAAACTTTGGCATCCAAGTGGGATTGGTGTACTGATCATTACTTGAAAGTATCATGAAGATTGGATGAAAAAATATATGTTGAGATTTCAGGAGACTCTAGTGTGTTGGAAGTTTGGCAACCCCTTTCAGTATAAGTGTTATTCGCCAGTCCCAGCTTTTGGATACAAGAGGAAACAAACCTTAGAGATAGAACGTAGAACTACTTTATTGTGTCAAGTTTCAAGAAGCTAGCACAAACCGTGTTTGATTTAGAGTTCTAACTGCATCTGTCAATATAGGAGAAAACAGAGTGAAACCTATAATTTCTAACTCTTCCTGCAAACGAATGCTACAACCTAGAAGAACAAAACTTGGGCATCCACGTTTGATTGGTGTACTGATCAATACTTGAAAGAATCATGAAGATTGGATGAAAAGATATATGTTGAGATTTCAGGAGACGGTAGTTTTTTGGAAGCTTAACAATGCCTTTCATTGAAAGTGTTATTCGCCAGTGTCTGCTTAAGGCTACATCAAGAGGAAACAAATCTTAGAGATAGAACGTAGAACTACTTTATCGTGTCAAGTTTCAAGAAGCTAGCACAAACCATGTTTGATTTAGAGTTCGAACTGCATCTGTCAATATAGGAGAAAACAGAGTGAAACCTATAATTTCTAACTGTTCCTGCAAACGAATGCTACAACCTAGAAGAACAAAACTTGGGCATCCACGTTTGATTGGTGTACTGATCAATACTTGAAAGAATCATGAAGATTGGATGAAAATATATATGTTGAGATTTCAGGAGACGGTAGTTTTTTGGAAGCTTAACAACGCCTTTCATTGAAAGTGTTATTCGCCAGTGTCTGCTTAAGGCTACATCAAGAGGAAACAAATCTTAGAGATAGAACGTAGAACTACTTTATCGTGTCAAGTTTCAAGAAGCTAGCACACACCATGTTTGATTTAGAGTTCGAACTGCATCTGTCAATATAGGAGAAAACAGAGTGAAACCTATAATTTCTAACTGTTCCTGCAAACGAATGCTACAACCTAGAAGAACAAAACTTGGGCATCCACGTTTGATTGGTGTACTGATCAATACTTGAAAGAATCGTGTGATTGGATGAAAAGTTATATGTTGAGATTTCAGGAGACGGTAGTTTTTCGGAAGTTTAACAACGCCTTTCATTGATAGTGTTATTCGCCAGTCTCTGCTTAAGGATACATCAAGAGAAAACAAACCTTAGAGATAAAACGTAGAACTACTTTATTGTGTCAAGTTTCAAGAAGCTAGCACAAACCATGTTTGATTTAGAGTTCGAACTGCATCTGTCAATATAGGAGAAAACAGAGTGAAACCTAAAAATTCAAACTGTTACTCCAAAAGAATGCTTCAATCTAGGAGCAGTAAACATTGGCATCCAAGTGGGATTGGTGTACTGATCATTACTTGAAAGTATCATGAAGATTGGATGAAAAAATATATGTTGAGATTTCAGGAGACTCTAGTGTGTTGGAAGTTTGGCAACCCCTTTCAGTATAAGTGTTATTCGCCAGTCCCAGCTTTAGGATACAAGAGGAAACAAACCTTAGAGATAGAACGTAGAACTACTTTATTGTGTCAAGTTTCAAGAAGCTAGCACAAACCGTGTTTGATTTAGAGTTCTAACTGCATCTGTCAATATAGGAGAAAACAGAGTGAAACCTATAATTTCTAACTGTTCCTGCAAACGAATGCTACAACCTCGAAGAACAAAACTTGGGCATCCACGTTTGATTGGGGTACTGATCAATACTTGAAAGAATCATGAAGATTTAATGAAAAGATATATGTTGAGATTTCAGGAGACGGTAGATTTATGGAAGCTTAACAACGCCTTTCATTGAAAGTGTTATTCGCCAGTCTCTGCTTAAGGCTACATCAAGAGGAAACAAACCTTAGAGATAGAACGCAGAACTACTTTATTGTGTCAAGTTTCAAGAAGCTAGCACAAACCATGTTTGATTTAGAGTTCGAACTGCTTCTGTCAATATAGGAGAAAACAGAGTGAAAACTAAAAATTCAAACTGTTACTGCAAACGAATGCTTCAAGCTAGGAGAATGAAACTTGAACATCCACGTTTTATTGGTGTACTGCTCATTACTTGAAATGATCATGAAGGTCGGAAAAAAAAAATAAGTTGAGATTTCAGGAGACTGTAGTATTTTGGCAGCCTAACAACGCCTTTCATTGAATGTGTCTTTCGTCAGTCTCTGCTTAGGTCTACATCCAGAGGAAACAAAAAATAAAAATAGAATGTAGAACTACTTTACTGTTTCAAGTTTCAAGAAGCTAGCACAAACCGTGTTTGATTTAGAGTTCGAACTACATTTGTCAATATAGGAGAAAACAGAGTGAAACCTAAAAACTCAAACTGTTACTCCAAAAGAATGCTTCAATCTAGGAGAACTAAACTTTGGCATCCAAGTGGGATTGGTGTACTGATCATTACTTGAAAGTATCATGAAGATTGGATGAAAAAATATATGTTGAGATTTCAGGAGACTCTAGTGTGTTGGAAGTTTGGCAACCACTTTCAGTATAAGTGTTAGTCGCCAGTCCCAGCTTTAGGATACAAGAGGAAACAAACCTTAGAGATAGAACGTAGAACTACTTTATTGTGTCAAGTTTCAAGAATTTAGCACAAACCGTGTTTGATTTAGAGTTCTAACTGCATCTGTCAATATAGGAGAAAACAGAGTGAAACCTATAATTTCTAACTGTTCCTGCAAACGAATGCTACAACCTAGAAGAACAAAACTTGGGCATCCACGTTTGATTGGTGTACTGATCAATACTTGAAAGAATCATGAAGATTGGATGAAAATATATATGTTGAGATTTCAGGAGACGGTAGTTTTTTGGAAGCTTAACAACGCCTTTCATTGAAATTGTTATTCGCCAGTGTCTGCTTAAGGCTACATCAAGAGGAAACAAACCTTAGAGATAGAACGTAGAACTACTTTATCGTGTCAAGTTTCAAGAAGCTAGCACAAACCATGTTTGATTTAGAGTTCGAACTGCATCTGTCAATATAGGAGAAAACAGTGAAAACTAAAAATTCAAACTGTTACTGCAAACGAATGCTTCAACCTAGGAGAACGAAACTTGATCATCCACGTTTTATTGGTGTACTGCTCATTACTTGAAATGATCATGAAGGTCGGAAAAAAAATATGTTGAGATTTCAGGAGACTGTGGTATTTTTGCAGCCTAACAACGCCTTTCATTGAATGTGTCTTTCTTGAGTCTCTGCTTAGGTCTACATCCAGAGGAAACAAAAAATAAAAATAGAATGTAGAACTACTTTACTGTTTCAAGTTTCAAGAAGCTAGCACAAACCGTGTTTGATTTAGAGTTTGAACTACATTTGTCAATATAGGAGAAAACACAGTGAAACCTAAAAATTCAAACTGTTACTCCAAAAGAATGCTTCAATCTAGGAGAACTAAACTTTGGCATCCAAGTGGGATTGGTGTACTGATCATTACTTGAAAGTATCATGAAGATTGGATGAAAAAATATATGTTGAAATTTCAGGAGACTCTAGTGTGTTGGAAGTTTGGCAACCCCTTTCAGTATAAGTGTTATTCGTCAGTCCCAGCTTTAGTATACAAGAGGAAAGAAACCTTAGAGATAGAACTTTGAACTACTTTATTGTGTCAAGTTTCAAGAAGCTAGCACAAACCGTGTTTGATTTAGAGTTCTAACTGCATCTGTCAATATAGGAGAAAACAGAGTGAAACCTATAATTTCTAACTGTTCCTGCAAACGAATGCTACAACCTAGAAGAACAAAAATTGGGCATCCACGTTTGATTGGTGTACTGATCAATACTTGAAAGAATCATGTGATTGGATGAAAAGTTATATGTTGAGATTTCAGGAGACGGTAGTTTTTCGGAAGCTTAACAACGCCTTTCATTGAAAGTGTTATTCGCCAGTCTCTGCTTAAGGCTACATCAAGAGAAAACAAACCTTAGAGACAGAACGTAGAACTACTTTATAGTGTCAAGTTTCAAGAAGCTAGCACAAACCATGTTTGATTTAGAGTTCGAACTGCATCTGTCAATATAGGAGAAAACAGAGTGAAACCTAAAAATTCAAACTGTTACTCCAAAAGAATGCTTCAATCTAGGAGAACTAAACTTTGGCATCCAAGTGGGATTGGTGTACTGATCATTACTTGAAAGTATCATGAAGATTGGATGAAAAAATATATGTTGAGATTTCAGGAGACTCTAGTGTGTTGGAAGTTTGGCAAGCCCTTTCAGTATAAGTGTTATTCGCCAGTCCCAGCTTTAGGATCCAAGAGGAAACAAACCTTAGAGATAGAACGTAGAACTACTTTATTGTGTCAAGTTTCAAGAAGCTAGCACAAACCGTGTTTGATTTAGAGTTCTAACTGCATCTGTCAATATAGGAGAAAACAGAGTGAAACCTATAATTTCTAACTGTTCCTGCAAACGAATTCTACAACCTAGAAGAACAAAACTTGGGCATCCACGTTTGATTGGTGTACTGATCAATACTTGAAAGAATCATGAAGATTGGATGAAAAGATATATGTTGAGAATTCAGGAGACGGTAGTTTTATGGAAGCTTAACAACGCCTTTCATTGAAAGTGTTATTCGCCAGTCTCTGCTTAAGGCTACATCAAGAGGAAACAAACCTTAGAGATAGAATGTAGAACTACTTTATTGTGTCAAGTTTCAAGAAGCTAGCACAAACCATGTTTGATTTAGAGTTCGAACTGCATCTGTCAATATAGGAGAAAACAGAGTGAAAAGTAAAAATTCAAACTGTTACGGCAAACGAATGCTTCAAGCTAGGAGAACGAAACTTGAACATCCACGTTTTATTGGTGTACTGCTCATTACTTGAAATGATCATGAAGGTCGGAAAAAAAATATGTTGAGATTTCAGGAGACTGTAGTATTTTGGCAGCCTAACAACGCCTTTCATTGAATGTGTCTTTCGTCAGTCTCTGCTTAGGTCTACATCCAGAGGAAACAAAAAATAGAAACTGAATGTAGAACTACTTTACTGTTTCAATTTTCAAGAAGCTAGCACAAACCGTGTTTGATTTAGAGTTCGAACTACATTTGTCAATATAGGAGAAAACAGAGTGAAACCTAAAAATTCAAACTGTTACTCCAAAAGAATGCTTCAATCTAGGAGAACTAAACTTTGGCATCCAAGTGGGATTGGTGTACTGATCATTACTTGAAAGTATCATGAAGATTGGATGAAAAAATATATGTTGAGATTTCAGGAGACTCTAGTGTGTTGGAAGTTTGGCAACCCCTTTCAGTATAAGTGTTATTCGCCAGTCCCAGCTTTAGGATACAAGAGGAAACAAACCTTAGAGATAGAACGTAGAACTACTTTATTGTGTCAAGTTTCAAGAAGCTAGCACAAACCATGTTTGATTTAGAGTTCGAACTGCATCTGTCAATATAGGAGAAAACAGAGTGAAAACTAAAAATTCAAACTGTTACTGCAAACGAATGCTTCAACCTAGGAGAACGAAACTTGAACATCCACGTTTTATTGGTGTACTGCTCATTACTTGAAATTATCATGAAGGTCGAAAAAAAATATGTTGAGATTTCAGGAGACTGTAATATTTTGGCAGCCTAACAACGCCTTTCATTGAATGTGTCTTTCGTCAGTCTCTGCTTAGGTCTACATCCAGAGGAAACAAAAAATAAAAATAGAATGTAGAACTACTTTACTGTTTCAAGTTTCAAGAAGCTAGCACAAACCCTGTTTGATTTAGAGTTCGAACTACATTTGTCAATATAGGAGAAAACAGAGTGAAACCTAAAAATTCAAACTGTTACTCCAAAAGAATGCTTCAATCTAGGAGAACTAAACTTTGGCATCCAAGTGGGATTGGTGTACTGATCATTACTTGAAAGTATCATGAAGAATGGATGAAAAAATATATGTTGAGATTTCAGGAGACTCTAGTGTGTTGGAAGTTTGGCAACCCCTTTCAGTATAAGTGTTATTCGCCAGTCCCAGCTTTAGGATAAAAGAGGAAACAAACCTTAGAGATAGAACGTAGAACTACTTTATTGTGTCAAGATTCAAGAAGCTAGCACAAACCGTGTTTGATTTAGAGTTCGAACTGCATCTGTCAATACAGGAGAAAACAGAGTGAAACCTATAATTTCTAACTGTTCCTGCAAACGAATGCTACAACCTAGAAGAACAAAACTTGGGCATCCACGTTTGATTGGTGTACTGATCAATACTTGAAAGAATCATGAAGATTGGATGAAAAGATATATGTTGAGATTTCAGGAGACGGTAGTTTTTTGGAAGCTTAACAACGCCTTTCATTGAAAGTGTTATTCGCCAGTCTGTGCTTAAGGCTACATCAAGAGGAAAGAAACCTTAGAGATAGAACGTAGAACTACTTTATTGTGTCAAGTTTCAAGAAGATAGCACAAACCATGTTTGATTTAGAGTTCGAACTGCATCTGTCAATATAGGAGAAAACAGAGTGAAAACTAAAAATTCAAACTGTTACTGCAAACGAATGCTTCAACCTAGGAGAACGAAACTGGAACATCCACGTTTTATTGGTGTACTGCTCATTACTTGAAATTATCATGAAGGTCAAAAAAAATATGTTGAGATTTCAGGAGACTGTAATATTTTGGCAGCCTAACAACGCCTTTCATTGAATGTGTCTTTCGTCAGTCTCTGCTTAGGTCTACATCCAGAGGAAACAAAAAATAAAAATAGAATGTAGAACTACTTTACTGTTTCAAGTTTCAAGAAGCTAGCACAAACCGTGTTTGATTTAGAGTTCGAACTACATTTGTCAATATAGGAGAAAACAGAGTGAAACCTAAAAATTCAAACTGTTACTCCAAAAGAATGCTTCAATCTAGGAGAACTAAACTTTGGCATCCAAGTGGGATTGGTGTACTGATCATTACTTGAAAGTATCATGAAGATTGGATGAAAAAATATATGTTGAGATTTCAGGAGACTCTAGTGTGTTGGAAGTTTGGCAACCCCTTTCAGTATAAGTGTTATTCGCCAGTCCCAGCTTTAGGATACAAGAGGAAACAAACCTTAGAGATAGAACGTAGAACTACTTTATTGTGTCAAGTTTCAAGAAGCTAGCACAAACCGTGTTTGATTTAGAGTTCTAACTGCATCTGTCAATATAGGAGAAAACAGAGTGAAACCTATAATTTCTAACTGTTCCTGCAAACGAATGCTACAACCTAGAAGAACAAAACTTGGGCATCCACGTTTGATTGGTGTACTGATCAATACTTGAAAGAATCATGAAGATTGGATGAAAAGATATATGTTATGATTTCAGGAGACGGTAGTTTTTTGGAAGCTTAACAACGCCTTTCATTGAAAGTGTTATTCGCCAGTCTCTGCTTAAGGCTACATCAAGAGGAAAGAAACCTTAGAGATAGAACGTAGAACTACTTTATTGTGTCAAGTTTCAAGAAGCTAGCACAAACCATGTTTGATTTAGAGTTCGAACTGCATCTGTCAATATAGGAGAAAACAGAGTGAAAACTAAAATTTCAAACTGTTACTGCAAACGAATGCTTCAACCTAGGAGAACGAAACTTGAACATCCACGTTTTATTGGTGTACTGCTCAATACTTGAAATTATCATGAAGGTCGAAAAAAAATATGTTGAGATTTCAGGAGACTGTAGTATTTTGGCAGCCTAACAACGCCTTTCATTGAATGTGTCTTTCGTCAGTCTCTGCTTAGGTCTACATCCAGAGGAAACAAAATATAAAAATAGAATGTAGAACTACTTTACTGTTTCAAGTTTCAAGAAGCTAGCAGAAACCCTGTTTGATTTAGAGTTCGAACTACATTTGTCAATATAGGAGAAAACAGAGTGAAACCTAAAAATTCAAACTGTTACTCCAAAAGAATGCTTCAATCTAGGCGAACTAAACTTTGGCATCCAAGTGGGATTGGTGTACTGATCATTACTTGAAAGTATCATGAAGATTGGATGAAAAAATATATGTTGAGATTTCAGGAGACTCTAGTGTGTTGGAAGTTTGGCAACCCCTTTCAGTATAAGTGTTATTCGCCAGTCCCAGCTTTAGGATACAAGAGGAAACAAACCTTAGAGATAGAACGTAGAACTACTTTATTGTGTCAAGTTTCAAGAAGCTAGCACAAACCGTGTTTGATTTAGAGTTGTAACTGCATCTGTCAATATAGGAGAAAACAGAGTGAAACCTATAATTTCTAACTGTTCCTGCAAACGAATGCTACATCCTAGAAGAACAAAACTTGGGCATCCACGTTTGATTCGTGTACTGATCAATACTTGAAAGAATCATGAAGATTGGATGAAAAGATATATGTTGAGATTTCAGGAGATGGTAGTTTTTTGGAAGCTTAACAACGCCTTTCATTGAAAGTGTTATTCGCCAGTCTCTGCTTAAGGCTACATCAAGAGGAAACAAACCTTAGAGATAGAACGTAGAACTACTTTCTTGTGTCAAGTTTCAAGAAGCTAGCAGAAACCATGTTTGATTTAGAGTTCGAACTGCATCTGTCAATATAGGAGAAAACAGAGTGAAAACTAAAATTCAAACTGTTACTGCAAACGAATGCTTCAAGCTAGGAGAACGAAACTTGAACATCCACGTTTTATTGGTGTACTGCTCAATACTTGAAATCATCATGAAGGTCGGAAAAAAAAATATGTTGAGATTTCAGGAGACTGTAGTATTTTGGCAGCCTAACAACGCCTTTCATTGAATGTGTCTTTCGTCAGTCTCTGCTTAGGTCTACATCCAGAGGAAACAAAAAATAAAAATAGAATATAGAACTACTTTACTGTTTCAATTTTCAAGAAGCTAGCACAAACCGTGTTTGATTTAGAGTTCGAACTACATTTGTCAATATAGGAGAAAACAGAGTGTAACCTAAAAATTCAAACTGTTACTCCAAAAGAATGCTTCAATCTAGGAGAACTAAACTTTGGCATCCAAGTGGGATTGGTGTACTGATCATTACTTGAAAGTATCATGAAGATTGGATGAAAAAATATGTTGAGATTTCAGGAGACTCTAGTGTGTTGGAAGTTTGGCAACCCCTTTCAGTATAAGTGTTATTCGCCAGTCCCAGCTTTAGGATACAAGAGGAAACAAACCTTAGAGATAGAACGTAGAACTACTTTATTGAGTCAAGTTTCAAGAAGCTAGCACAAACCGTGTTTGATTTAGAGTTCTAACTGCATCTGTCAATATAGGAGAAAACAGAGTGAAACCTATAATTTCTAACTGTTCCTGCAAAAGAATGCTACAACCTAGAAGAACAAAACTTGGGCATCCACGTTTGATTGGTGTACTGATCAATACTTGAAAGAATCATGAAGATTGGATGAAAAAATATATGTTGAGATTTCAGGAGACGGTAGTTTTTTGGAAGCTTAACAACACCTTTCAATGAAAGTGTTGTTCGCCAGTCTCTGCTTAAGGCTACATCAAGAGGAAGAAACCTTAGAGATAGAACGTAGAACTACTTTATTGTGTCAAGTTTCAAGAAGCTAGCACAAACCATGTTTGATTTAGAGTTCGAACTGCATCTGTCAATATAGGAGAAAACAGAGTGAAAACTAAAAATTCAAACTGTTACTGCAAACCAATGCTTCAAACTAGGAGAACGAAAATTGAACATCCACGTTTTATTGGTGTACTGCTCAATATTGGAATTATCATGAAGGTCGAAAAAAAATATGTTGAGATTTCAGGAGACTGTAGTATTTTGGCAGCCTAACAACGCCTTTGATTGAATGTTTTTTCTTCAGTCTCTGCTTAGGTCTACATCCAGAGGAAACAAAAAATAAAAATAGAATGTAGAACTACTTTACTGTTTCAAGTTTCTAGAAGCTAGCACAAACCGTGTTTGATTTAGAGTACGAACTACATTTGTCAATATAGGAGAAAACAGAGTGAAACCTAAAAATTCACACTGTTACTCCAAAAGAATGCTTCAATCTAGGAGAACTAAACTTTGGCATCCAAGTGGGATTGGTGTACTGATCATTACTTGAAAGTATCATGAAGATTGGATGAAAAAATATATGATGAGATTTCACGAGACTCTAGTGTGTTGGACGTTTGGCAACCCCTTTCAGTATAAGTGTTATTCGCCAGTCCCAGCTTTAGGATACAAGAGGAAACAAACCTTAGAGATAGAACGTAGAACTACTTTATTGTGTCAAGTTTCAAGAAGGTAGCACAAACTGTGTTTGATTTAGAGTTCTAACTGCTTCTGACAATATAGGAGAAAACAGAGTGAAACCTATAATTTCTAACTGTTCCTGCAAACGAATGCTATAACCTAGAAAAACAAACCTTGGGCATCCACGTTTGATTGGTGTACTGATCAATACTTGAAAGAATCATGAAGATTGGATGAAAAGATATATGTTGAGATTTCAGTAGACGGTAGTTTTTTGGAAGCTTAACAAAGCATTTCATTGAAAGTGTTATTCGCCAGTCTCTGCTTAAGGCTACATCAAGAGAAAACAAACCTTAGAGATAGAACGTAGAACTACTTTATTGTGTCAAGTTTCAAGAAGCTAGCACAAACCATGTTTGATTTAGAGTTCGAACTGCATCTGTCAATGTAGGAGAAAACAGAGTGAAAACTAAAAATTCAAACTGTTACTGCAAACGAATGCTTCAAGCTAGGAGAACGAAACTTGAACATCCACGTTTTATTGGTGTACTGCTCATTACTTTAAATCATCATGAAGGTCAAAAAAAAAATATGTTGAGATTTCAGGAGACGGTAGTATTTTGGCAGCCTAACAACGCCTTTCATTGAATGTGTCTTTCGTCAGTCTCTGCTTAGGTCTACATCCAGAGGAAACAAAAAATAAAAATAGAATGTAGAACTACTTTACTGTTTCAAGTTTCAAGAAGCTAGCACAAACCGTGTTTGATTTAGAGTTCGAACTACATTTGTCAATATAGGAGAAAACAGAGTGAAACCTAAAAATTCAAACTGTTACTCCAAAAGAATGCTTCAATCTAGGAGAACTAAACTTTGGCATCCAAGTGGGATTGGTGTACTGATCATTACTTGAAAGTATCATGAAGATTGGATGAAAAAATATATGTTGAGATTTCAGGAGACTCTAGTGTGTTGGAAGTTTGGCAACCCCTTTCAGTATAAGTGTTATTCGCCAGTCCCAGCTTTAGGATACAAGAGGAAACAAACCTTAGAGATAGAACGTAGAACTACTTTATTGTGTCAAGTTTCAAGAAGCTAGCACAAACCGTGTTTGATTTAGAGTTGTAACTGCATCTGTCAATATAGGAGAAAACAGAGTGAAACCTATAATTTCTAACTGTTCCTGCAAACGAATGCTACATCCTAGAAGAACAAAACTTGGGCATCCACGTTTGATTCGTGTACTGATCAATACCTGAAAGAATCATGAAGAATGGATGAAAAGATATATGTTGAGATTTCAGGAGATGGTAGTTTTTTGGAAGCTTAACAACGCCTTTCATTGAAAGTGTTATTCGCCAGTCTCTGCTTAAGGCTACATCAAGAGGAAACAAACCTTAGAGATAGAACGTAGAACTACTTTATTGTGTCAAGTTTCAAGAAGCTAGCAGAAACCATGTTTGATTTAGAGTTCGAACTGCATCTGTCAATATAGGAGAAAACAGAGTGAAAACTAAAAATTCAAACTGTTACTGCAAACGAATGCTTCAAGCTAGGAGAACGAAAATTGAACATCCACGTTTTATTGGTGTACTGCTCAATACTTGAAATTATCATGAAGGTCGAAAAAAAATATGTTGAGATTTCAGGAGACTGTAGTATTTTGGCAGCCTAACAACGCCTTTGATTGAATGTTTTTTCTTCAGTCTCTGCTTAGGTCTACATCCAGAGGAAACAAAAAATAAAAATAGAATGTAGAACTACTTTACTGTTTCAAGTTTCAAGAAGCTAGCACAAACCGTGTTTGATTTAGAGTACGAACTACATTTGTCAATATAGGAGAAAACAGAGTGAAACCTAAAAATTCACACTGTTACTCCAAAAGAATGCTTCAATCTAGGAGAACTAAACTTTGGCATCCAAGTGGGATTGGTGTACTGATCATTACTTGAAATATCATGAAGATTGGATGAAAAAATATATGATGAGATTTCACGAGACTCTAGTGTGTTGGACGTTTGGCAACCCCTTTCAGTATAAGTGTTATTCGCCAGTCCCAGCTTTAGGATACAAGAGGAAACAAACCTTAGAGATAGAACGTAGAACTACTTTATTGTGTCAAGTTTCAAGAAGGTAGCACAAACTGTGTTTGATTTAGAGTTCTAACTGCTTCTGACAATATAGGAGAAAACAGAGTGAAACCTATAATTTCTAACTGTTCCTGCAAACGAATGCTATAACCTAGAAAAACAAACCTTGGGCATCCACGTTTGATTGGTGTACTGATCAATACTTGAAAGAATCATGAAGATTGGATGAAAAGATATATGTTGAGATTTCAGGAGACGGTAGTTTTTTGGAAGCTTAACAACGCATTTCATTGAAAGTGTTATTCGCCAGTCTCTGCTTAAGGCTACATCAAGAGAAAACAAACCTTAGAGATACAACGTAGAACTACTTTATTGTGTCAAGTTTCAAGAAGCTAGCACAAACCATGTTTGATTTAGCGTTCGAACTGCATCTGTCAATGTAGGAGAAAACAGAGTGAAAACTAAAAATTCAAACTGTTACTGCAAACGAATGCTTCAAGCTAGGAGAACGAAACTTGAACATCCACGTTTTATTGGTGTACTGCTCATTACTTTAAATCATCATGAAGGTCAAAAAAAAAATATGTTGAGATTTCAGGAGACGGTAGTATTTTGGCAGCCTAACAACGCCTTTCATTGAATGTGTCTTTCGTCAGTCTCTGCTTAGGTCTACATCCAGAGGAAACAAAAATAAAAATAGAATGTAGAACTACTTTACTGTTTCAATTTTCAAGAAGCTAGCACAAACCGTGTTTGATTTAGAGTTCGAACTACATTTGTCAATATAGGATAAAACAGAGTGAAACCTAAAAATTCAAACTGTTACTCCAAAAGAATGCTTCAATCTAGGAGAACTAAACTTTGGCATCCAAGTGGGATTGGTGTACTGATCATTACTTGAAAGTATCATGAAGATTGGATGAAAAAATATGTTGAGATTTCAGGAGACTCTAGTGTGTTCGAAGTTTGGCAACCCCTTTCAGTGTAAGTGTTATTCGCCAGTCCCAGCTTTAGGATACAAGAGGAAACAAACCTTAGAAATAGAACGTAGAACTACTTTATTGAGTCAAGTTTCAAGAAGCTAGCACAAACCGTGTTTGATTTAGAGTTCTAACTGCATCTGTCAATATAGGAGAAAACAGAGTGAAACCTATAATTTCTAACTGTTCCTGCAAACGAATGCTACAACCTAGAAGAACAAAACTTGGGCATCCACGTTTGATTGGTGTACTGATCCATACTTGAAAGAATCATGAAGATTGGATGAAAAAATATATGTTGAGATTTCAGGAGACGGTAGTTTTTTGGAAGCTTAACAACGCCTTTCATTGAAAGTGTTATTCGCCAGTCTCTGCTTAAGGCTACATCAAGAGGAAAGAAACCTTAGAGATAGAACGTAGAACTACTTTATTGTGTCAAGTTTCAAGAAGCTAGCACAAACCATGTTTGATTTAGAGTTCGAACAGCATCTGTCAATATAGGAGAAAACAGAGTGAAAACTAAAAATTCAAACTGTTACTGCAAACGAATGCTTCAACCTAGGAGAACGAAACTTGAATATCCACGTTTTATTGGTGTACTGCTCATTACTTGAAATTATCATGAAGGTCGAAAAAAAAAATATGTTGATATTTCAGGAGCCTGTAGTATTTTGGCAGCCTAACAACGCCTTTCATTGAATGTGTCTTTCGTGAGTCTCTGCTTAGGTCTACATCCAGAGGAAACAAAAAATAAAAATAGAATGTAGAACTACTTTACTGTTTCAAGTTTCAAGAAGCTAGCACAAACCGTGTTTGATTTAGAGTTCGAACCACATTTGTCAATATATGAGAAAACAGAGTGAAACCTAAAAATTCAAACTGTTACTCCAAAAGAATGCTTCAATCTAGGAGAACTAAACTTTGGCATCCAAGTGGGATTGGTGTACTGATCATTACTTCAAAGTATCATGAAGATTGGATGAAAAAATATATGTTGAGATTTCAGGAGACTCTAGTGTGTTGGAAGTTTGGCAACCCATTTCAGTATAAGTGTTATTCGCCAGTCCCAGCTTTAGGATACAAGAGGAAACAAACCTTAGAGATAGAACGTAGAACTACTTTATTGTGTCAAGTTTCAAGAAGCTAGCACAAACCGTGTTTGATTTAGAGTTCTAACTGCATCTGTCAATATAGGAGAAAACAGAGTGAAACCTATAATTTCTAACTGTTCCTGCAAACGAATGCTATAACCTAGAAGAACAAAACTTGGGCCTCCACGTTTGATTGGTGTACTGATCAATACTTGAAAGAATCATGAAGATTGGATAAAAAAACATATGTTGAGATTTCAGGAGACGGTAGTTTTTTGGAAGCTTAACAACGCCTTTCATTGAAAGTGTTATTCGCCAGTCTCTGCTTAAGGCTACATCAAGAGGAAACAAACCTTAGAGATAGAACGTAGAACTACTTTATTGTGTCAAGTTTCAAGAAGCTAGCACAAACCATGTTTGATTTAGAGTTCGAACTGCATCTGTCAATATAGGAGAAAACAGAGTGAAAACTAAAAATTCAAACTGTTACTGCAAACGAATGCTTCAACCTAGGAGAACGGAACTTGAACATCCACGTTTTATTGGTGTACTGCTCATTACTTGAAATTATCATGAAGTTCGGAAAAAAAATATGTTGAGATTTCAGGAGACTTTAGTATTTTGGCAGCCTAACAACGCCTTTCATTGAATATGTCTTTCGTCAGTCTCTGCTTAGGTCTACATCCAGAGGAAACAAAAAATAAAAATAGAATGTAGAACTACTTTACTGTTTCAAGTTTCAAGAAGCTAGCACAAGCCGTGTTTGATTTATAGTTCGAACTACATTTGTCAATATAGGAGAAAACAGAGTGAAACCTAAAAATTCAATCTGTTACTCCAAAAGAATGCTTCAATCTAGGAGAACTAAACTTTGGCATCCAAGTGGGATTGGTGTACTGATCATTACTTGAATTTATCATGAAGATTGGATGAAAAAATATATGTTGAGATTTCAGGAGACTCTAGTGTGTTGGAAGTTTGGCAACCCCTTTCAGTATAAGTGTTATTCGCCAGTCCCAGCTTTAGGATACAAGAGGAAACAAACCTTAGAGATAGAACGTAGAACTACTTTATTGTGTCAAGTTTCAAGAAGCTAGCACAAACCGTGTTTGATTTAGAGTTCTAACTGCATCTGTCAATATAGGAGAAAAGAGAGTGTAACCTATTATTTCTAACTGTTCCTGCAAACGAATGGTACAACCTAGAAGAACAAAACTTGGGCATCCACGTTTGATTGGTGTACTGATCAATACTTGAAAGAATCATGAAGATTGGATGAAAAAATATATGTTGAGATTTCAGGAGACGGTAGTTTTTTGGAAGCTTAACAACGCCTTTCATTGAAAGTGTTACTCGCCAGTCTCTGCTTAAGGCTACATCAAGAGGAAACACACCTAGAGATAGAACGTAGAACTACTTTATTGTGTCAAGTTCCAAGAAGCTAGCACAAACCATGTTTGATTTAGAGTTCGAACTGCATCTGTCAATTTAGGAGAAAACAGAGTGAAAACTAAAAATTCAAACTGTTACTGCAAACGAATGCTTCAAGCTAGGAGAACGAAACTTGAACATCCACGTTTTATTGGTGTACTGCTGATTACATGAAATCATCATGAAGGTCGGAAAAAAAATATGTTGAGATTTCAGGAGACGGTATTATTTTGGCAGCCTAACAACCCCTTTCATTGAATGTGTCTTTCGTCAGTCTCTGCTTAGGTCTACATCCAGAGGAAACAAAAAATAAAAATAGAATGTAGAACTACTTTACTGTTTCAAGTTTCAAGAAGCTAGCACAAACCGTGTTTGATTTAGAGTTCGAACTACATTTGTCAATATAGGAGAAAACAGAGTGAAACCTAAAAATTCAGACTGTCACTCAAAAAGAATGCTTCAATCTAGGAGAACTAAACTTTGGCATCCAAGTGGGATTTGTGTACTGATCATTACTTGAAAGTATCATGAAGATTGGATGAAAAATATATGTTGAGATTTCAGGATACTCTAGTGTGTTGGAAGTTTGGCAAGCCGTTTCAGTATAAGTGTTATTAGCCAGTCCCAGCTTTAGGATACAAGAGGAAACAAACTTTAGAGATAGAACGTAGAACTACTTTATTGTGTCAAGTTTCAAGAAGCTAGCACAAACCGTGTTTGATTTAGAGTTCGAACTGCATCTGTCAATATAGGAGAAAACATAGTGAAAACTAAAAATTCAAACTGTTACTGCAAAAGAATGCTTCAACCTAGGAGAACGGAACTTGAACATCCACGTTTTATTGGTGTACTGCTCATTACTTGAAATTATCATGAAGGTCGGAAAAAAAAATATGTTGAGATTTCAGGAGCCTGTAGTATTTTGGCAGCCTAACAACGCCTATCATTGAAAGTGTCTTTCGTCAGTCTCTGCTTAGGTCTACATCCAGAGGAAACAAAAAGTAAAAATAGAATGTAGAACTACTTTACTGTTTCAAGTTTCAAGAAGCTAGCACAAACCGTGTTTGATTTAGAGTTCGAACTACATTTGTCAATATAGGAGAAAACAGAGTGAAACCTAAAAATTCAAACTGTTACTCCAAAAGAATGCTTCAATCTAGGAGAACTAAACTTTGGCATCCAAGTGGGATTGGTGTACTGATCATTACTTGAAAGTATCATGAAGATTGGATGAAAAAATATATGTTGAGATTTCAGGAGACTCTAGTGTGTTGGAAGTTTGGCAACCCCTTTCAGTATAAGTGTTATTCGCCAGTCCCAGCTTTAGGATACAAGAGGAAACAAACCTTAAAGATAGAACGTAGAACTACTTTACTGTTTCAAGTTTCAAGAAGCTAGCACAAACCGTGTTTGATTTAGAGTTCAAACTGCATCTGTCAATATAGGAGAAAACAGAGTGAAACCTATAAATTCTAACTGTTCCTGCAAACGAATGCTACAACCTAGAAGAACAAAACTTGGGCATCCACGTTTGATTGGTGTACTGATCAATACTTGAAAGAATCATGAAGATTGGATGAAAAAATATATGTTGAGATTTCAGGAGACTGTAGTTTTTTGGAAGCTTAACAACGCCTTTCATTGAAAGTGTTATTCGCCAGTCTCTGCTTAAGGCTAAGTCAAGAGGAAACAAACCTTAGAGATAGAACGTAGAACTACTTCATTGTGTCAAGTTTCAAGAAGCTAGCACAAACCATGTTTGATTTAGAGTTCGAACTGCATCTGTCAATATAGGAGAAAACAGAGTGAAAACTTAAAATTCAAACTGTTACTGCAAACGAATGCTTCAACCTAGGAGAACGGAACTTGAACATCCACGTTTCATTGGTGTACTGCTCATTACTTGAAATTATCATGAAGGTCGGAAAAAAAATATGTTGAGTTTTCAGAAGCCTGTAGTATTTTGGCAGCCTAACAACGCCTTTCATTGAATGTGTCTTTCGTCAGTCTCTGCTTAGGTCTACATCCAGAGGAAACAAAAAGTAAAAATAGAATGTAGAACTACTTTACTGTTTCAAGTTTCAAGAAGCTAGCACAAACCGTGTTTGATTTAGAGTTCGAACTACATTTGTCAATATAGGAGAAAACAGAGTGAAACCTAAAAATTCAAACTGTTACTCCAAAAGAATGCTTCAATCTAGGAGAACTAAACTTTGGCATCCAAGTGGGATTGGTGTACTGATCATTATTTGAAAGTATCATGAAGATTGGATGAAAAAATATATGTTGAGATTTCAGGAGACTCTAGTGTGTTGGAAGTTTGGCAACCCCTTTCAGTATAAGTGTTATTCGCCAGTCCCAGCTTTAGGATACAAGAGGAAACAAACCTTAGAGATAGAACGTAGAACTACTTTATTGTGTCAAGTTTCAAGAAGCTAGCACAAACCGTGTTTGATTTAGAGTTCTAACTGCATCTGTCAATATAGGAGAAAACAGAGTGAAACCTATAATTTCTAACTGTTCCTGCAAACGAATGCTACAACCTAGAAGAACAAAACATGGGCATCCACGTTTGATTGGTGTACTGATCAATACTTGAATGAATCATGAAGATTGGAGGAAAAAATGTATGTTAGAGATTTCAGGAGACGGTAGTTTTTTGGAAGCTTAACAACGCCTTTCATTGAGAGTGTTATTCGCCAGTCTCTGCTTACGGCTACATCAAGAGGAAACAAACCTTAGAGATAGAACGTAGAACTACTTTATTGTGTCAAGTTTCAAGAAGCTAGCACAAACCATGTTTGATTTAGAGTTCGAACTGCATCTGTCAATATAGGAGAAAACAGAGTGAAAACTAAAAATTCAAACTGTTACTCCAAAAGAATGCTTCCATCTAGGGGAACTAAACTTTGGCATCCAAGTGGGATTGGTGTACTGATCATTACTTGAAAGTATCATGAAGATTGGATGAAAAAATATATGTTGAGATTTCACGAGACTCTAGTGTGTTGGAAGATTGGCAACCCCTTTCATTATAAGTGTTATTCGCCAGTCCCAGCTTTAGGATACAAGAGGAAACAAACCTTAGAGATAGAACGTAGAACTACTTTATTGTGTCAAG
Organism: Callospermophilus lateralis; assembly: GCF_048772815.1. Classification (NCBI taxonomy): domain Eukaryota; kingdom Metazoa; phylum Chordata; class Mammalia; order Rodentia; family Sciuridae; genus Callospermophilus; species Callospermophilus lateralis. The sequence continues at coordinate 76,034 of NW_027515006.1, read as the reverse complement.
TTTCAAGAAGCTAGCACAAACCGTGTTTGATTTAGAGTTCTAACTGCATCTGTCAATATAGGAGAAAACAGAGTGAAACCTATAATTTCTAACTGTTCCTGCAAACGAATGCTACAACCTAGAAGAACAAAACTTGGGCAATCACATTTGATTGGTGTACTGATCAATACTTGAAAGAATCATGAAGATTGGATGAAAAAATATATGTTGAGATTTCAGGAGATGGTAGTTTTTTGGAAGCTTAACCACGCCTTTCATTGAAAGTGTTTATTCGCCAGTCTCTCCTTAAGGCTACATCAAGAGGAAACAAACCTTAGAGATAGAACGTAGAACTACTTTATTGTGTCAAGTTTCAAGAAGCTAGCACAAACCATGTTTGATTTAGAGTTCGAACTGCATCTGTCAATATAGGAGAAAACAGAGTGAAAACTTAAAATTCAAACTGTTACTGCAAACGAATGATTCAACCTAGGAGAACGGAACTTGAACATCCACGTTTTATTGGTGTACGGCTCATTACTTGAAATTATCATGAAGGTCGGAAAAAAAATATGTTGAGATTTCAGAAGCCTGTAGTATTTTGGCAGCCTAACAACGCCTTTCATTGAATGTGTCTTTCGTCAGTCTCTGCTTAGGTCTACATCCAGAGGAAACAAAAAGTAAAAATAGAATGTAGAACTACTTTACTGTTTCAAGTTTCAAGAAGCTAGCACAAACCGTGTTTGATTTAGAGTTCTAACTGCATCTGTCAATATAGGAGAAAACAGAGTTAAACCTATAATTTCTAACTGTTCCTGCAAACGAATGCTACAATCTAGAAGAACAAAACTTGGGCATCCACGTTTGATTGGTGTACTGATCAATACTTGAAAGAATCATGAAGATTGGATGAAAAAATGTATATTGAGATTTCAGGAGACGGTAGTTTTTTGGAAGCTTAACAACGCCTTTCATTGAAAGTGTTATTCGCCAGTCTCTGCTTAAGGCTACATCAAGAGGAAACAAACCTTAGAGATAGAACGTAGAACTACTTTATTGTGTCAAGTTTCAAGAAGCTAGCACAAACTATGTTTGATTTAGAGTTTGAACTGCATCTGTCAATATAGGAGAAAACAGAGTGTAAACTTAAAATTCAAACTGTTACTGCAAACGAATGCTTCAACCTAGGAGAACGGAAGTTGAACATCCACGTTTTATTGGTGTACTGCTCATTAATTGAAATTATTATGAAGGTCGGAAAAAAAATATGTTGAGATTTCAGGAGCCTGTAGTATTTTGAAGGCCTAACAACGCCTTTCATTGAATGTGTCTTTCGTCAGTCTCTGCTTAGGTCTACATCCAGAGGAAACAAAAAGTAAAAAGAGAATGTAGAACTACTTTACTGTTTCAAGTTTCAAGAAGCTAGCACAAACCGTGTTTGATTTAGAGTTCGAACTACATTTGTCAATATAGGAGAAAACAGAGTGAAACCTAAAAATTCAAACTGTTACTCCAAAAGAATGCTTCAATCTAGGAGAACTAAACTTTGGCATCCAAGTGGGATTGGTGTACTGATCATTACTTGAAAGTATTATGAACTTTGGATGAAAAAATATATGTTGAGATTTCACGAGACTCTAGTATGTTGGAAGTTTGGCAACCCCTTTCAGTATAAGTGTTATTCGCCAGTCCCAGCTTTAGGATACAAGAGGAAACAAACCTTAGAGATAGAACGTAGAACTACTTTATTGTGTCAAGTTTCAAGAAGCTAGCACAAACCGTGTTTGATTTAGAGTTCTAACTGCATCTGTCAATATAGGAGAAAACAGAGTGAAACCTATAATTTCTAACTGTTCCTGCAAACGAATGCTACAACCTAGAAGAACAAAACTTGGGCATCCACGTTTGATTGGTGTACTGATCAATACTTGAATGAATCATGAAGATTGGAGGAAAAAATGTATGTTAGAGATTTCAGGAGACGGTAGTTTTTTGGAAGCTTAACAACGCCTTTCATTGAGAGTGTTATTCGCCAGTCTCTGCTTACGGCTACATCAAGAGGAAACAAACCTTAGAGATAGAACGTAGAACTACTTTATTGTGTCAAGTTTCAAGAAGCTAGCACAAACCATGTTTGATTTAGAGTTTGAACTGCATCTGTCAATATAGGAGAAAACAGAGTGAAAACTAAAAATTCAAACTGTTACTGCAAACGAATGCTTCAACCTAGGAGAACGAAACTTGAACATCCACGTTTTATTGGTGTACTGCTCATTACTTGAAATTATCATGAAGGTCGGAAAAAAAAATATGTTGAGATTTCAGGAGACTGTAGTATTTTGGCAGCCTAACAACGCCTTTGATTGAATGTGTCTTTCGTCAGTCTCTGCTTAGGTCTACATCCTGAGGTAACAAAAAATAAAAATAGAATGTAGAACTGCTTTACTGTTTCAAGTTTCAAGAAGCTAGCACAAACCGTGCTTGATTTAGAGTTCGAACTACATTTGTCAATATAGGAGAAAACAGAGTGAAACCTAAAAATTCAAACTGTTACTCCAAAAGAATGCTTCAATCTAGGAGAACTAAACTTTGGCATCCAAGTGGCATTGGTGTACTGATCATTACTTGAAAGTATCATGAAGATTGGATGAAAAAATATATGTTGAGATTTCACGAGACTCTAGTATGTTGGAAGTTTGGCAACCCCTTTCAGTATAAGTGTTATTCGCCAGTCCCAGCTTTAGGATACAAGAGGAAACAAACCTTAGAGATAGAACGTAGAACTACTTTAATGTGTCAAGTTTCAAGAAGCTAGCACAAACCGTGTTTGATTTAGAGTTCTAACTGCATCTGTCAATATAGGAGAAAACAGAGTGAAACCTATAATTTCTAACTGTTCCTGCAAACGAATGCTACAACCTAGAAGAACAGAACTTTGGCATCCACGTTTGATTGGTGTACTGATCAATACTTGAAAGAATCATGAAGATTGGATGAAAAAATGTATGTTGAGATTTCAGGAGACGGTAGTTTTTTGGAAGCTTAACAACGCCTTTCATTGAAAGTGTTATTCGCCAGTCTCTGCTTAAGGCTACATCAAGAGGAAACAAACCTTAGAGATAGAACGTAGAACTACTTTATGGTGTCAAGTTTCAAGAAGCTAGCACAAACCATGTTTGATTTAGAGTTCGAACTGCATCTGTCAATATAGGAGAAAACAGAATGAAAACTAAAAATTCAAACTGTTACTGCAAACGAATGCTTCAACCTAGGAGAACGGAACTTGAACATCCAAGATTTATTGGTGTACTGCTCATTACTTGAAATTATCATGAAGGTCAGAAAAAAAAAATATGTTGAGATTTCAGGAGCCTGTAGTATTTTGGCAGCCTAACAACGCCTTTCATTGAATGTGTCTTTCGTCAGTCTCTGCTTAGGTCTACATCCAGAGGAAACAAAAAGTAAAAATAGAATGTAGACTACTTTACTGTTTCAAGTTTCAAGAAGCTAGCACAAACCGTGTTTGATTTAGAGTTCGAATTATATTGGTCAAAATAGGAGAAAACAGAGTGAAACATAAAAATTCAAACTGTTACTCCAAAAGAATGTTTCAATCTAGGAGAACTAAACTTTGGCATCCAAGTGGGATTGGTGTACTGATCATTACTTGAAAGTATCATGAAGATTGGAGGAAAAAATATATGTTGAGATTTCACGAGACTCTAGTGTGTTGGACGTTTGGCAACCCCTTTCAGTATAAGTGTTATTCGCCAGTCCCACCTTTAGGATACAAGTGGAAGCAAACCTTAGAGATAGAACGTAGAACTACTTTATTGTGTCAAGTTTCAAGAAGCTAGCACAAACCGTGTTTGATTTAGAGTTCTAAATGCATCTGTCAATATAGGAGAAAACAGAGTGAAACCTATAAATTCTAACTGTTCCTGCAAACGAATGCTACAACCTAGAAGAACAAAACTTGGGCATCCACGTTTGATTGGTGTACTGATCAATACTTGAAAGAATCATGAAGATTGGATGAAAAAATATATGTTGAGATTTCAGGAGACGGTAGTTTTTTGGAAGCTTAACAACGCCTTTCATTGAAAGTGTTATTCGCCAGTCTCTGCTTAAGGCTACATCAAGAGGAAACAAACCTTAGAGATAGAACGTAGAACTACATTATTGTGTCAAGTTTCAAGAAGCTAGCACAAACCATGTTTGATTTAGAGTTCGAACTGCATCTGTCAATATAGGAGAAAACAGAGTGAAAACTAAAAATTCAAACTGTTACTGCAAACGAATACTTCAACCTAGGAGAACGAAGCTTGAACATCCACGTTTTATTGGTGTACTGCTCATTACTTAAAATTATCAGGAAGGTCGGAAAAAAAAATATGTTGAGATTTCAGGAGACTGTAGTATTTTGGCAGCCTAACAACGCCTTTCATTGAATGTGTCTTTCGTCAGTCTCTGCTTAGTTCTACATCCAGAGGAAACAAAAAATAAAAATAGAATGTAGAACTACTTTACTGTTTCAAGTTTCAAGAAGCTAGCATAAACCGTGTTTGATTTAGAGTTCGAACTACATTTGTCAATATAGGAGAAAACAGAGTGAAACCTAAAAATTCAAACTGTTACTCCAAAAGAATGCTTCAATCTAGGAGAACTAAACTTTGGCATCCAAGTGGGATTGGTGTACTGATCATTACTTGAAAGTATCATGAAGATTGGATGAAAAAATATATGTTGAGATTTCAGGAGACTCTAGTGTGTTGGAAGTTTGGCAACCCCTTTCAGTATAAGTGTTATTCGCCAGTCCCAGCTTAAGGATACAAGAGGAAACAAACCTTAGAGATAGAACGTAAAACTACTTTATTGTGTCAAGTTTGAAGAAGCTAGCACAATCCGTGTTTGATTTAGAGTTCTAACTGCATCTGTCAATATAGGAGAAAACAGAGTGAAACCTATAATTTCTAACTGTTCCTGCAAACGAATGCTACAACCTAGAAGAACAAAACTTGGGCATCCACGTTTGATTGGAGTACTGATCAATACTTGAAAGAATCATGAAGATTGGATGAAAAAATGTATGTTGAGATTTCAGGAGACGGTAGTTTTTTGGAAGCTTAACAACGCCATTCATTGAAAGTGTTATTCGCCAGTCTCTGCTTAAGGCTACATCAAGAGGAAACAAACCTTAGAGATAGAACGTAGAACTACTTTATTGTGTCAAGTTTCAAGAAGCTAGCACAAACCATGTTTGATTTAGAGTTCGAACTGCATCTGTCAATATTGGAGAAAACAGAGTGAAAACTAAAAATTCAAACTGTTACTGCAAACGAATGCTTCAAACTAGGAGAACGAAACTTGAACATCCACGTATTATTGGTGTACTGCTGATTACATGAAATTATCATGAAGGTCGGAAAAAAAAATATGTTGAGATTTCAGGAAACTGTATATTTTGGCAGCCTAACAACGCCTTTCATTGAATGTGTCTTTCGTCAGTATCTGCTTAGGTCTACATCCAGAGGAAACAAAAAATAAAAATAGAATGTAGAACTACTTTACTGTTTCAAGTTTCAAGAAGCTAGCACAAACCGTGTTTGATTTAGAGTTCGAACTACATTTGTCAATATAGGAGAAAACAGAGTGAAACCTAAAAATTCAAACTGTTACTCCAAAAGAATGCTTCAATCTAGGAGAACTAAACTTTGGCATCCAAGTGGAATTGGTGTACTGATCATTACTTGAAAGTATCATGAAGATTGGATGAAAAAATATATGTTGAGATTTCAGGAGACTCTAGTTTGTTGGAAGCTTGGCAACCCCTTTCATTATAAGTGTTATTCGCCAGTCCCAGCTTTAGGATACAAGAGGAAACAAACCTTAGAGATAGAACGTCGAACTACTTTACTGTGTCAAGTTTCAAGAAGCTAGCACAAACCGTGTTTGATTTAGAGTTCTAAATGCATCTGTCAATATAGGAGAAAACAGAGTGAAACCTATAATTTCTAACTGTTCCTGCAAACGAATGCTACAACCTAGAAGAACAAAACTTGGGCATCCACGTTTGATTGGTGTACTGATCAATACTTGAAAGAATCATGAAGATTGGATGAAAAAATATATGTTGAGATTTCAGGAGACGGTAGTTTTTTGGAATCTTAACAACGCCTTTCAATGAAAGTGTTATTCGCCAGTCTCTGCTTAAGGCTACATCAAGAGGAAACAAACCTTAGAGATAGAACGTAGAACTACTTTATTGTGTCAAGTTTCAAGAAGCTAGCACAAACCATGTTTGATTTAGATTTCGAACTGCATCTGTCAATATAGGAGAAAACAGAGTGAAAACTAAATATTCAAACTGTTACTGCAAACGAATGCTTCAACCTAGGAGAACGAAACTTGAACATCCACGTTTTATTGGTGTACTGCTCATTACTTGAAATTATCAAGAAGGTCGGAAAAAAAAATATGTTGAGATTTCAGGAGACTGTAGTATTTTGGCAGCCTAACAACGCCTTTCATTGAATGTGTCTTTCGTCAATCTCTGATTATGGCTACATTTAGAGGAAACAAAAAATAAAAATAGAATGTAGAACTACTTTACTGTTTCAAGTTTCAAGAAGCTAGCACAAACCCTGTTTGATTTAGAGTTCGAACTACATTTGTCAATATAGGAGAAAACAGAGTGAAACCTAAAAATTCAAACTGTTACTCCAAAAGAATGCTTCAATCTAGGAGAACTAAACTTTGGCATCCAAGTGGGATTGGTGTACTGATCATTACTTGAAAGTATTATGAAGATTGGATGAAAAAATATATGTTGAGATTTCAGGAGACTCTAGTGTGTTGGAAGTTTGGCAACCCCTTTCAGTATAAGTGTTATTCGCCAGTCCCAGCTTTATGATACAAGAGGAAACAAACCTTAGTGATAGAACGTAGAAGTACTTTATTGTTTCAAGTTTCAAGAAGCTAGCACAAACCGTGTTTGATTTAGAATTCTAACTGCATCTGTCAATATAGGAGAAAACAGAGTGAAACCTATAATTTCTAACTGTTCCTGCAAACGAATGCTACAACCTAGAAGAACAAAACTTGGGCATCCACGTTTGATTGGTGTACTGATCAATACTTGAATGAATCATGAAGATTGGAGGAAAAAATGTATGTTAGAGATTTCAGGAGACGGTAGTTTTTTGGAAGCTTAACAACGCCTTTCATTGAGAGTGTTATTCGCCAGTCTCTGCTTACGGCTACATCAAGAGGAAACAAACCTTAGAGATAGAACGTAGAACTACTTTATTGTGTCAAGTTTCAAGAAGCTAGCACAAACCATGTTTGATTTAGAGTTTGAACTGCATCTGTCAATATAGGAGAAAACAGAGTGAAAACTAAAAATTCAAACTGTTACTGCAAACGAATGCTTCAACCTAGGAGAACGAAACTTGAACATCCACGTTTTATTGGTGTACTGCTCATTACTTGAAATTATCATGAAGGTCGGAAAAAAAAATATGTTGAGATTTCAGGAGACTGTAGTATTTTGGCAGCCTAACAACGCCTTTGATTGAATGTGTCTTTCGTCAGTCTCTGCTTAGGTCTACATCCTGAGGTAACAAAAAATAAAAATAGAATGTAGAACTGCTTTACTGTTTCAAGTTTCAAGAAGCTAGCACAAACCGTGCTTGATTTAGAGTTCGAACTACATTTGTCAATATAGGAGAAAACAGAGTGAAACCTAAAAATTCAAACTGTTACTCCAAAAGAATGCTTCAATCTAGGAGAACTAAACTTTGGCATCCAAGTGGGATTGGTGTACTGATCATTACTTGAAAGTATCATGAAGATTGGATGAAAAAATATATGTTGAGATTTCACGAGACTCTAGTATGTTGGAAGGTTGGCAACCCCTTTCAGTATAAGTGTTATTCGCCAGTCCCAGCTTTAGGATACAAGAGGAAACAAACCTTAGAGATAGAACGTAGAACTACTTTAATGTGTCAAGTTTCAAGAAGCTAGCACAAACCGTGTTTGATTTAGAGTTCTAAATGCATCTGTCAATATAGGAGAAAACAGAGTGAAACCTATAATTTCTAACTGTTCCTGCAAACGAATGCTACAACCTAGAAGAACAGAACTTTGGCATCCACGTTTGATTGGTGTACTGATCAATACTTGAAAGAATCATGAAGATTGGATGAAAAAATGTATGTTGAGATTTCAGGAGACGGTAGTTTTTTGGAAGCTTAACAACGCCTTTCATTGAAAGTGTTATTCGCCAGTCTCTGCTTAAGGCTACATCAAGAGGAAACAAACCTTAGAGATAGAACGTAGAACTACTTTATGGTGTCAAGATTCAAGAAGCTAGCACAAACCATGTTTGATTTAGAGTTCGAACTGCATCTGTCAATATAGGAGAAAACAGAATGAAAACTAAAAATTCAAACTGTTACTGCAAACGAATGCTTCAACCTAGGAGAACGGAACTTGAACATCCAAGATTTATTGGTGTACTGCTCATTACTTGAAATTATCATGAAGGTCAGAAAAAAAAAATATGTTGAGATTTCAGGAGCCTGTAGTATTTTGGCAGCCTAACAACGCCTTTCATTGAATGTGTCTTTCGTCAGTCTCTGCTTAGGTCTACATCCAGAGGAAACAAAAAGTAAAAATAGAATGTAGACTACTTTACTGTTTCAAGTTTCAAGAAGCTAGCACAAACCGTGTTTGATTTAGAGTTCGAATTATATTGGTCAAAATAGGAGAAAACAGAGTGAAACATAAAAATTCAAACTGTTACTCCAAAAGAATGCTTCAATCTAGGAGAACTAAACTTTGGCATCCAAGTGGGATTGGTGTACTGATCATTACTTGAAAGTATCATGAAGATTGGAGGAAAAAATATATGTTGAGATTTCACGAGACTCTAGTGTGTTGGACGTTTGGCAACCCCTTTCAGTATAAGTGTTATTCGCCAGTCCCACCTTTAGGATACAAGTGGAAGCAAACCTTAGAGATAGAACGTAGAACTACTTTATTGTGTCAAGTTTCAAGAAGCTAGCACAAACCGTGTTTGATTTAGAGTTCTAACTGCATCTGTCAATATAGGAGAAAACAGAGTGAAACCTATAAATTCTAACTGTTCCTGCAAACGAATGCTACAACCTAGAAGAACAAAACTTGGGCATCCACGTTTGATTGGTGTACTGATCAATACTTGAAAGAATCATGAAGATTGGATGAAAAAATGTATGTTGAGATTTCAGGAGACGGTAGTTTTTTGGAAGCTTAACAACGCCATTCATTGAAAGTGTTATTCGCCAGTCTCTGCTTAAGGCTACATCAAGAGGAAACAAACCTTAGAGATAGAACGTAGAACTACTTTATTGTGTCAAGTTTCAAGAAGCTAGCACAAACCATGTTTGATTTAGAGTTCGAACTGCATCTGTCAATATTGGAGAAAACAGAGTGAAAACTAAAAATTCAAACTGTTACTGCAAACGAATGCTTCAAACTAGGAGAACGAAACTTGAACATCCACGTATTATTGGTGTACTGCTGATTACATGAAATTATCATGAAGGTCGGAAAAAAAAATATGTTGAGATTTCAGGAAACTGTATATTTTGGCAGCCTAACAACGCCTTTCATTGAATGTGTCTTTCGTCAGTATCTGCTTAGGTCTACATCCAGAGGAAACAAAAAATAAAAATAGAATGTAGAACTACTTTACTGTTTCAAGTTTCAAGAAGCTAGCACAAACCGTGTTTGATTTAGAGTTCGAACTACATATGTCAATATAGGAGAAAACAGAGTGAAACCTAAAAATTCAAACTGTTACTCTAAAAGAATGCTTCAATCTAGGAGAACTAAACTTTGGCATCCAAGTGGGATTGGTGTACTGATCATTACTTGAAAGTATCATGAAGATTGGATGAAAAAATATATGTTGAGATTTCAGGAGACTCTAATGTGTTGGAAGTATGGCAACTTCTTTCAGTATAAGTGTTATTCGCCAGTCCCAGCTTTAGGATACAAGAGGAAACAAACCTTAGTGATAGAACGTAGAAGTACTTTATTGTGTCAAGTTTCAAGAAGCTAGCACAAACCGTGTTTGATTTAGAGTTCTAACTGCATCTGTCAATATAGGAGAAAACAGAGTGAAACCTATAATTTCTAACTGTTCCTGCAAACGAATGCTACAACCTAGAAGAACAAAACTTGGGCATCCACGTTTGATTGGTGTACTGATCAATACTTGAAAGAATCATGAAGATTGGATGAAAAAATGCATGTTGAGATTTCAGTTGACGGTAGTTTTTTGGAAGCTTAACAACGCCTTTCATTGAGAGTGTTATTCGCCAGTCTCTGCTTAAGGCTACATCAAGAGGAAACAAACCTTAGAGATAGAATGTAGAACTAATTTATTGTGTCAAGTTTCAAGAAGCTAGCACAAACCATGTTTGATTTAGAGTTCGAAATGCATCTGTCAATATAGGAGAAAACAGAGTGAAAACTAAAAATTCAAACTGTTACTGCAAACGAATGCTTCAACCTAGGAGAACGGAACTTGAACATCCACGTTTTATTGGTGTACTGCTCATTACTTGAAATTATCATGAAGTTTGAAAAAAAAAATATGTTGAGATTTCAGGAGCCTGTAGTATTTTGGCAGCCTAACAACGCCTTTCATTGAATGTGTCTTTGGTCAGTCTCTGCTTAGGTCTACATCCAGAGGAACAAAAAGTAAAAATAGAATGTAGAACTACTTTTCTGTTTCAAGTTTCAAGAAGCTAGCACAAACCCTGTTTGATTTAGAGTTCGAACTACATTTGTCAATATAGGAGAAAACAGAGTGAAACCTAAAAATTCAAACTGTTACTCCAAAAGAATGCTTCAATCTAGGAGAACTAAACTTTGCATCCAATTGGGATTGGTGTAATGATCATTACTTGAAAGTATCATGAAGATTGGATGAAAAAATATATGTTGAGATTTCACGAGACTCTAGTGTGTTGCATGTTTTGCAACCCCTTTCAGTATAAGTGTTATTCGCCAGTCTCAGCTTTAGGATACAAGAGGAAACAAACCTTAAAGATAGAACGTAGAACTACTTTATTGTGTCAAGTTTCAAGAAGCTAGCACAAACCGTGTTTGATTTAGAGTTCTAACTGCATCTGTCAATATAGGAGAAAACAGAGTGAAACCTATAAATTCTAACTGTTCCTGCAAACGAATGCTACAACCTAGAAGAACAAAACTTGGGCATCCACGTTTGATTGGTGTACTGATCAATACTTGAAAGAATCATGAAGATTGGATGAAAAAATGTATGTTGAGATTTCAGGAGACGGTAGTTTTTTTAAGCTTAACAACGCCTTTCATTGAAAGTGTTATTCGCCAGTCTCTGCTTAAGGCTACATCAAGAGGAAACAAACCTTAGAGATAGAACGTAGAACTACTTTATTGTGTCAAGTTTCAGGAAGCTAGCACAAAACATGTTTGATTTAGAGTTCGAACTGCATCTGTCAATATAGGAGAAAACAGAGTGAAAACTAAAAATTCAAACTGTTACTGCAAACGAATGCTTCAACCTAGAAGAACGGAACTTGAACATCCACGTTTTATTGGTGTACTGCTCATTACTTGAAATCATCATGAAATTCGGAAAAAAAATATGTTGAGTTTTCAGGAGACTCTAGTGTGTTGGAAGTATGGCAACCCCTTTCAGTATATGTGTTATTCGCCAGTCCCAGCTTTAGGATACAAGAGGAAACAAACCTTAGTGATAGAACGTAGAAGTACTTTATTGTGTCAAGTTTCAAGAAGCTAGCACAAACCGTGTTTGATTTAGAATTCTAAATGCATCTGTCAATATAGGTGAAAACAGAGTGAAACCTATAATTTCTAACTGTTCCTGCAAACGAATGCTACAACGTAGAAGAACAAAACTTGCGCATCCACGTTTGAATGGTGTACTGATCAATACTTGAAAGAATCATGAAGATTGGGTGAAAAAATGCATGTTGAGATTTCAGGAGACGGTAGTTTTTTGGAAGCTTAACAACGCCTTTCATTGAAAGTGTTATTCGCCAGTCTCTGCTTAAGGCTACATCAAGAGGAAACAAACCTTAGAGATAGAACGTAGAACTACTTTATTGTGTCAAGTTTCAAGAAGCTAGCACAAACCATGTTTGATTTAGAGTTCGAACTGCATCTGTCAATATAGGAGAAAACAGAGTGAAAACTGAAAATTCAAACTGTTACTGCAAATGAATGCTTCAACCTAGGAGAACGGAACTTGAACATCCACGTTTTATTGGTGTACTGCTCATTACTTGAAATTATCATGAAGTTCGGAAAAAAAATATGTTGAGATTTCAGGAGCCTGTAGTATTTTGGCAGCCTAACAACGCCCTTCATTGAATGTGTCTTTGGTCAGTCTCTGCTTAGGTCTACATCCAGGGGAAACAAAAAGTAAAAATAGAATGTAGAACTACTTTACTGTTTCAAGTTTCAAGAAGCTAGCACAAACCCTGTTTGATTTAGAGTTCGAACTACATTTGTCAATATAGGAGAAAACAGAGTGAAACCTAAAAATTCAAACTGTTACTCCAAAAGAATGCTTCAATCTAGGAGAACTAAACTTTGGCATCCAAGTGGGATTGGTGTACTGATCATTACTTGAAAGTATCATGAAGATTGGATGAAAAAATATATGTTGAGATTTCACGAGACTCTAGTGTGTTGGAAGTTTGGCAACCCCTTTCAGTATAAGTGTTATTCGCCAGTCCCAGCTTTAGGATCCAAGAGGAAACAAACCTTAGAGATAGAACGTAGAACTACTTTATTGTGTCAAGTTTCAAGAAGCTAGCACAAACCGTGTTTGATTTAGAGTTCTAACTGCATCTGTCAATATAGGAGAAAACAGAGTGAAACCTATAATTTCTAACAGTTCCTGCAAACGAATGCTACAACCTAGAAGAACAAAACTTGGGAATCCACGTTTGATTGGTGTACTGATCAATACTTGAAAGAATCATCAAGATTGGATGGAAAAATATATGTTGAGATTTCAGGAGACGGTAGTTTTTTGGAAGCTTAACAACGCCTTTCATTAAAAGTGTTATTCTCCAGTCTCTGCTTAAGGCTACATCAAGAGGAAACAAACCTTAGAGATAGAACGTAGAACTACTTTATTGTGTCAAGTTTCAAGAAGCTAGCACAAACCATGTTTGATTTAGAGTTCGAACTGCATCTGTCAATATAGGAGAAAACAGAGTGAAAACTAAAAATTCAAACTGTAACTGCAAACGAATGCTTCAACCTAGGAAAACAAAACTTGAACATCCACGTTTTATTTGTGTACTGCTGATTACTTGAAATTATCATGAAGGTCGGAAAAAAAAATATGTTGAGATTTCAGGAGTCTGTAGTATTTTGGCAGCCTAACAACGCCTTTCATTGAATGTGTCTTTGGTCAGTCTCTGCTTAGGTCTACATCCAGAGGAAACAAAAACTAAAAATAGAATGTAGAACTACTTTACTGTTTCAAGTTTCAAGAAGCTAGCACAAACCCTGTTTGATTTAGAGTTCGAACTACATTTGTCAATATAGGAGAAAACAGAGTGAAACCTAAAAATTCAAACTGTTACTCCAAAAGAATGCTTCAATCTAGGAGAACTAAACTTTGGCATCCAAGTGGGATTGGTGTACTGATCATTACTTGAAAGTATCATGAAGATTGGATGAAAAAATATATGTTGAGATTTCAGGAGACTCTAGTGTGTTGGAAGTATGGCAACCACTTTCAGTATAAGTGTTATTCGCCAGTCCCAGCTTTAGGATACAAGAGGAAACAAACCTTAGTGATAGAACGTAGAAGTACTTTATTGTGTCAAGTTTCAAGAAGCTAGCACAAACCGTGTTTGATTTAGAATTCTAACTGCATCTGTCAATATAGGAGAAAACAGAGTGAAACCTATAATTTCTAACTGTTCCTGCAAACGAATGCTACAACCTAGAAGAACAAAACTTGGGCATCCACGTTTGATTGGTATACTGATCAATACTTGAAAGAATCATGAAGATTGGATGAAAAAATGCATGTTGAGATTTCAGGAGACGGTAGTTTTTTGGAAGCTTAACAACGCCTTTCATTGAAAGTGTTATTCGCCAGTCTCTGCTTAAGGCTACATCAAGAGGAAACAAACCTTAGAGAAAGAATGTAGAACTACTTTATTGTGTCAAGTTTCAAGAAGCTCGCACAAACCATGTTTGATTTAGAGTTCGAACTGCATCTGTCAATATAGGAGAAAACAGAGTGAAAACTAAAAATTCAAACTGTTACTGCAAACGAATGCTTCAACCTAGGAGAACGGAACTTGAACATCCACGTTTTATTGGTGTACTGCTCATTACTTGAAATTATCATGAAGGTCGGAAAAAAAAATATGTTGAGATTTCAGGAGACTGTAGTATTTTGGCAGCCTAACAACGCCTTTCATTGAATGTGTCTTTCGACAGTCTCTGCTTAGTTCTACATCCAGAGGAAACAAAAAATAAAAATAGAATGTAGAACTACTTTACTGTTTCAAGTTTCAAGAAGCTAGCACAAACCGTGTTTGATTTAGAGTTCGAACTACATTTGTCAATATAGGAGAAAACAGAGTGAAACCTAAAAATTCAAACTGTTACTCCAATAGAATGCTTCAATCTAGGAGAACTAAACTTTGGCATCCAAGTGGGATTGGTGTACTGATCATTACTTGAAAGTATCATGAAGATTGGATGAAAAAATATATGTTGAGATTTCACGAGACTCTAGTGTGTTGGAAGTTTGGCAACCCCTTTCAGTATAAGTGTTATTCGCCAGTCCCAGCTTTAGGATACAAGAGGAAACAAACCTTAGAGATAGAACGTAGAACTACTTTATTGTGTCAAGTTTTAAGAAGCTAGCACAAACCGTGTTTGATTTAGAGTTCTAACTGCATCTGTCAATATAGGAGAAAACAGAGTGAAACCTATAATTTCTAACTGTTCCTGCAAACGAATGCTACAACCTAGAAGAACAAAACTTGGGCATCCACATTTGATTGGTGTACTGATCAATACTTGAAAGAATCATGAAGATTGGATGAAAAAAATATATGTTGAGATTTCAGGAGACGGTAGTTTTTGGGAAGCTTAACAACGCCTTTCATTGAAAGTGTTATTCGCCAGTCTCTGCTTAAGGCTACATCAAGAGGAAACAAACCTTAGAGATAGAACGTAGAACTACTTTATTGTGTCAAGTTTCAAGAAGCTAGCACAAACTATGTTTGATTTAGAGTTCGAACTGCATCTGTCAATATAGGAGAAAACAGAGTGAAAACTAAAAATTCAAACTGTTACTGCAAACGAATGCTTCAAACTAGGAGAACGAAACTTGAACATCCACGTTTTATTGGTGTACTGCTCATTACTTGAAATTATCATGAAGGTCGGAAAAAAAAATATGTTGAGATTTCAGGAGACGGTAGTATTTTGGCAGCCTAACAACGCCTTTCATTGAATGTGTCTTTCGTCAGTCTCTGATTAGGTCTACATCCAGAGGAAACAAAAAATAAAAATAGAATGTAGAACTGCTTTACTGTTTCAAGTTTCAAGAAGCTAGCACAAACCGTGTTTGATTTAGAGTTCGAACTACATTTGTCAATATAGGAGAAAACAGAGTGAAACCTAAAAATTCACACTGTTACTCCAAAAGTATGCTTCAATCTAGGAGAACTAATCTTTGGCATCCAGGTGGGATTGGTGTACTGATCATTACTTGAAAGTATCATGAAGATTGGATGAAAAAATATATGTTGAGATTTCAGGAGACTCTAGTGTGTTGGAAGTTTGGCAACCCCTTTCAGTATAAGTGTTATTCGCCAGTCCCAGCTTTAGGATACAAGAGGAAACAAACCTTAGAGATAGAACGTAGAACTACTTTATTGTGTCAAGTTTCAAGAAGCTAGCACAAACCGTGTTTGATTTAGCGTTCTAACTGCATCTGTCAATATAGGAGAAAACAGAGTGAAACCTATAATTTCTAACTGTTCCTGCAAACGAATGCTACAACCTAGAAGAACAAAACTTGGGCATCCACGTTTGATTGGTGTACTGATCAATACTTGAAAGAATCATGAAGATTGGATGAAAAAATGTATGTTGAGATTTCAGGAGACGGTAGTTTTTGGAAGATTAACAACGCCATTCATTGAAAGTGTTATTCTCCAGTCTCTGCTTAAGGCTACATCAAGAGGAAACAAACCTTAGAGATAGAACGTAGAACTACTTTATTGTGTCAAGTTTCAAGAAGCTAGCACAAACCGTGTTGATTTAGAGTTCTAACTGCATCTGTCAATATAGGAGAAAACAGAGTGAAACCTATAATTTCTAACTGTTCCTGCAAACGAATGCTACAACCTAGAAGAACAAAACTTGGCATCCACGTTTGATTGGTGTACTGATCAATACTTGAAAGAATCATGAAGATTGGATGAAAAAAATATACGTTGAGATTTCAGGAGACGGTAGTTTTTGGGAAGCTTAACAACGCCTTTCATTGAAAGTGTTATTCGCCAGTCTCTTCTTAAGGCTACATCAAGAGGAAACAAACCTTAGAGATAGAACGTAGAACTACTTTATTGTGTCAAGTTTCAAGAAGCTAGCACTAACTATGTTTGATTTAAAGTTCGAACTGCATCTGTCAATACAGGAGAAAACAGAGTGAAAACTAAAAATCAAACTGTTACTGCAAACGAATGCTTCAACCTAGGAGAACGAAACTTGAACATCCACGTTTTATTGGTGTACTGCTCATTACTTGAAATTATCAAGAAGGTCGGAAAAAAAATATGTTGAGATTTCAGGAGACGGTAGTATTTTGGCAGCCTAACAACGCCTTTCATTGAATGTGTCTTTCGTCAGTCTCTGATTAGGTCTACATCCAGAGGAAACAAAAAATAAAAATAGAATGTAGAACTGCTTTACTGTTTCAAGTTCAAGAAGCTAGCACAAACCGTGTTTGATTTAGAGTTCGAACTACATTTGTCAATATAGGAGAAAACAGAGTGAAACCTAAAAATTCACACTGTTACTCCAAAAGAATGCCTCAATCTAGGAGAACTAATCTTTGGCATCCAGGTGGGATTGGTGTACTGATCATTACTTGAAAGTATCATGAAGATTGGATGGAAAAAATATATGTTGAGTTTTCAGGAGACTCTAGTGTGTTGGAAGTTTGGCAACCCCTTTCAGTATAAGTGTTATTCGCCAGTCAGCTTTAGGATACAAGAGGAAACAAAACTTAGAGATAGAACGTAGAACTACTTTATTGTGTCAAGTTTCAAGAAGCTAGCACAAACGTGTTTGATTTAGCGTTCTAACTGCATCAGTCAATATAGGAGAAAACAGAGTGAAACCTATAATTTCTAACTGTTCCTGCAAACGAATGCTACAACCTAGAAGAACAAAACTTGGGCATCCACGTTTGATTGGTGTACTGATCAATACTTGAAAGAATCATGAAGATTGGATGAAAAAATGTATGTTGAGATTTCAGGAGACGGTAGTTTTTGGGAAGATTAACAACGCCATTCATTGAAAGTGTTATTCTCCAGTCTCTGCTTAAGGCTACATCAAGAGGAAACAAACCTTAGAGATAGAACGTAGAACTACTTTATGTGGTCAAGTTTCAAGAAGCTAGCACAAACCGTGTTTGATTTAGAGTTCTAACTGCATCTGTCAATATAGGAGAAAACAGAGTGAAACCTATAATTTCTTACTGTTCCTGCAAACGAATTCTACAACCTAGAAGAACAAAATTTGGGCATCCACGTTTGATTGGTGTACTGATCAATACTTGAAAGAATCATGAAGATTGTGAAAAAATATATGTTTAGATTTCAGGAGACGGTAGTTTTTTGGAAGCTTAACAACGCCTTTCATTTAAAGTGTTATTCGCCAGTCTCTGCTTAAGGCTACATCAAGAGGAAACAAACCTTAGAGATAGAACGTAGAACTACTTTATTGTGTCAAGTTTCAAGAAGCTAGCACAAACCATGTTTGATTTAGAGTTCGAACTGCATCTGTCAATATAGGTGAAAACAGAGTGAAAACTAAAAATTCAAACTGTTATTGCAAACAAATGCTTCAACCTAGGAGAACGAAACTTGAACATCCACGTTTATTGGTGTACTGCTCATTACTTGAAATTATCATGAAGGTCGGAAAAAAAAATATGTTGAGATTTCAGGAGACTGTAGTATTTTGGCAGCCTAACAACGCCTTTCATTGAATGTGTCTTTCGTCAGTCTCTGATTAGTTCTACATCCAGAGGAAACAAAAAATAAAAATAGAATGTAGAACTACTTTACTGTTTCAAGTTTCAAGAAGCTAGCACAAACCGTGTTTGATTTAGAGTTCGAACTACATTTGTCAATATAGGAGAAAACAGAGTGAAACCTAAAAATTCAAACTGTTACTCCAAAAGAATGCTTCAATCTAGGAGAACTAAACTTTGGAATCCAAGTGGGATTGGTGTACTGATCATTACTTGAAAGTATCATGAAGATTGGATGAAAAAATATATGTTGAGATTTCAGGAGACTCTAGTTTGTTGGAATTTTGGCAACCCCTTTCATTATAAGTGTTATTCGCCAGTCCCAGCTTTAGGATACAAGAGGAAACAAACCTTAGAGATAGAACGTAGAACTACTTTACTGTGTCAAGTTTCAAGAAGCTAGCACAAACCGTGTTTGATTTAGAATTCTAACTGCATCTGTCAATATAGGAGAAAACAGAGTGAAACCTATAATTTCTAACTGTTCCTGCAAACGAATGCTACAACCTAGAAGAACAAAACTTGGGCATCCACGTTTGATTGGTGTACTGATCAATACTTGAAAGAATCATGAAGATTGGATGAAAAAAATATATGTTGAGATTTCAGGAGACGGTAGTTTTTGGGAAGCTTAACAACGTTTTTCATTGAAAGTGTTATTCGCCAGTCTCTGCTTAAGGCTACATCAAGAGGAAACAAACCTTAGAGATAGAACGTAGAACTACTTTATTGTGTCAAGTTTCAAGAAGCTAGCACAAACCATGTTTGATTTAGAGTTTGAACTGCATCTGTCAATATAGGAGAAAAGAGAGTGAAAACTAAAAATTCAAACTGTTACTGCAAACGAATGCTTCAACCTAGGAGAACGAAACTTGAACATCCACGTTTTATTGGTGTACTGCTCATTACTTGAAATTATCATGAAGGTCGGAAAAAAAATATGTTGAGATTTCAGGAGACGGTAGTATTTTGGCAGCCTAACAACGCCTTTCATTGAATGTGTCTTTCGTCAGTCTCTGATTAGGTCTACATCCAGAGGAAACAAAAAATAAAAATAGAATGTAGAACTGCTTTACTGTTTCAAGTTTCAAGAAGCTAGCACAAACCGTGTTTGATTTAGAGTTCGAACTACATTTGTCAATATAGGAGAAAACAGAGTGAAACCTAAAAATTCAAACTGTTACTCCAAAAGAGTGCTTCAATCTAGGAGAACTAATCTTTGGCATCCAGGTGGGATTGGTGTACTGATCATTACTTGAAAGTATCATGAAGATTGGATGAAAAAATATATGTTGAGATTTCAGGAGACTCTAGTGTGTTGGAAGTTTGGCAACCCCTTTCAGTATAAGTGTTATTCGCCAGTCCCAGCTTTAGGATACAAGAGGAAACAAACCTTAGAGATAGAACGTAGAACTACTTTATTGTGTCAAGTTTCAAGAAGCTAGCACAAACCGTGTTTGATTTAGAGTTCGAACTACATTTGTCAATATAGGAGAAAACAGAGTGAAACCTAAAAATTCAAACTGTTACTCCAAAAGAATGCTTCAATCTAGGAGAACTAAACTTTGGCATCCAAGTGGGATTGGTGTACTGATCATTACTTGAAAGCATCATGAAGACTGGATGAAAAAATATATGTTGAGATTTCAGGAGACTCTAGTGTGTTGGAAGTTTGGCAACCCCTTTCAGTATACGTGTTATTCGCCAGTCCCAGCTTTAGGATACAAGAGGAAACAAACCTTAGAGATAGAACGTAGAACTACTTTATTGTGTCAAGTTTCAAGAAACTAGCACAAACCGTGTTTGATTTAGAGTTCTAACTTCATCTGTCAATATACGAGAAAACAGAGTGAAACCTATAATTTCTAATGTTCCTGCAAACGAATGCTACAACCTAGAAAAACAAAACTTGGGCATCCACGTTTGATTGGTGTACTGATCAATACTTGAAAGAATCATGAAGATTGGATGAAAAAATGTATGTTGAGATATCAGGAGACGGTAGTTTTTTGGAAGCTTAACAACGCCTTTCATTGAAAGTGTTATTCGCCAGTCTCTGCTTAAGGCTACATCAAGAGGAAACAAACCTTAGAGATAGAACGTAGAACTACTTTATTGTGTCAAGTTTCAAGAAGCTAGCACAAACCATGTTTGATTTAGAGTTCAAACTGCATCTGTCAATATAGGAGAAAACAGAGTGAAAACTAAAAATTCAAACTGTTACTGCAAACGAATGCTTCAACATAGGAGAATGAAACTTGAACATCCACGTATTATTGGTGTACTCCTGATTACATGAAATTATGATGAAGGTCGGAAAAAAAACTATGTTGAGATTTAAGGAGACTGTATATTTTGGCAGCCTAACAACGCCTTTCATTGAATGTGTCTTTCGTCAGTCTCTGCTTAGGTCTACATCCAGAGGAAAGAAAAAATAAAAATAGAATGTAGAACTACTTTACTGTTTCAAGTTTCAAGAAGCTAGCACAAACCGTGTTTGATTTAGAGTTCGAACTACATTTGTCAATATAGGAGAAAACAGAGTGAAACCTAAAAATTCAAACTGTTACTCCAAAAGAATGCTTCAATCTAGGAGAACTAAACTTTGGCATCCAAGTGGGATTGGTGTACTGATCATTACTTTAAAGTATCATGAAGATTGGATGAAAAAATATATGTTGAGATTTCAGGAGACTCTAGTTTGTTGGAATTTTGGCAACCCCTTTCATTGTAAGTGTTATTCGCCAGTCCCAGCTTTAGGATACAAGAGGAAACAAACCTTAGAGATAGAACGTAGAACTACTTTACTGTGTCAAGTTTCAAGAAGCTAGCACAAACCGTGTTTGATTTAGAATTCTAACTGCATCTGTCAATATAGGAGAAAACAGAGTGAAACCTATAATTTCTAACTGTTCCTGCAAACGAATGCTACAACCTAGAAGAACAAAACTTGGGCATCCACGTTTGATTGGTGTACTGATCAATACTTGAAAGAATCATGAAGAATGGATGAAAAAAATATATGTTGAGATTTCAGGAGACGGTAGTTTTTGGGAAGCTTAACAACGCCTTTCATTGAAAGTGTTATTCGCCAGTCTCTGCTTAATGCTACATCAAGAGGAAACAAACCTTAGAGATAGAACGTAGAACTACTTTATTGTGTCAAGTTTCAAGAAGCTAGCACCAACCATGTTTGATTTAGAGTTTGAACTGCATCTGTCAATATAGGAGAAAAGAGTGAAAACTAAAAATTCAAACTGTTACTGCAAACGAATGCTTCAACCTAGGAGAACGAAACTTGAACATCCACGTTTTATTGGTGTACTGCTCATTACTTGAAATTATCATGAAGGTAGGAAAAAAAAATATGTTGAGATTTCAGGAGACGGTAGTATTTTGGCAGCCTAACAACACCTTTCATTGAATGTGTCTTTCGTCAGTCTCTGATTAGGTCTACATCCAGAGGAAACAAAAAATAAAAATAGAATGTAGAACTACTTTACTGTTTCAAGTTTCAAGAAGCTAGCACAAACCGTGTTTGATTTAGAGTTCGAACTACATTTGTCAATACAGGAGAAAACAGAGTGAAACCTAAAAATTCAAACTGTTACTCCAAAAGAATGCTTCAATCTAGGAGAACTAAACTTTGGAATCCAAGTGGGATTGGTGTACTGATCATTACTTGAAAGTATCATGAAAATTGGATGAAAAAATATATGTTGAGATTTCAGGAGACTCTAGTTTGTTGGAATTTTGGCAACCCCTTTCATTATAAGTGTTATTCGCCAGTCCCAGCTTTAGGATACAAGAGGAAACAAACCTTAGAGATAGAACGTAGAACTACTTTACTGTGTCAAGTTTCAAGAAGCTAGCACAAACCGTGTTTGATTTAGAATTCTAACTGCATCTGTCAATATAGGAGAAAACAGAGTGAAACCTATAATTTCTAACTGTTCCTGCAAACGAATGCTACAACCTAGAAGAACAAAACTTGGGCATCCACGTTTGATTGGTGTACTGATCAATACTTGAAAGAATCATGAAGATTGGATGAAAAAAATATATGTTGAGATTTCAGGAGACGGTAGTTTTTGGGAAGCTTAACAACGTTTTTCATTGAAAGTGTTATTCGCCAGTCTCTGCTTAAGGCTACATCAAGAGGAAACAAACCTTAGAGATAGAACGTAGAACTACTTTATTGTGTCAAGTTTCAAGAAGCTAGCACAAACCATGTTTGATTTAGAGTTTGAACTGCATCTGTCAATATAGGAGAAAAGAGAGTGAAAACTAAAAATTCAAACTGTTACTGCAAACGAATGCTTCAACCTAGGAGAACGAAACTTGAACATCCACGTTTTATTGGTGTACTGCTCATTACTTGAAATTATCATGAAGGTCGGAAAAAAAATATGTTGAGATTTCAGGAGACGGTAGTATTTTGGCAGCCTAACAACGCCTTTCATTGAATGTGTCTTTCGTCAGTCTCTGATTAGGTCTACATCCAGAGGAAACAAAAAATAAAAATAGAATGTAGAACTGCTTTACTGTTTCAAGTTTCAAGAAGCTAGCACAAACCGTGTTTGATTTAGAGTTCGAACTACATTTGTCAATATAGGAGAAAACAGAGTGAAACCTAAAAATTCAAACTGTTACTCCAAAAGAGTGCTTCAATCTAGGAGAACTAATCTTTGGCATCCAGGTGGGATTGGTGTACTGATCATTACTTGAAAGTATCATGAAGATTGGATGAAAAAATATATGTTGAGATTTCAGGAGACTCTAGTGTGTTGGAAGTTTGGCAACCCCTTTCAGTATAAGTGTTATTCGCCAGTCCCAGCTTTAGGATACAAGAGGAAACAAACCTTAGAGATAGAACGTAGAACTACTTTATTGTGTCAAGTTTCAAGAAGCTAGCACAAACCGTGTTTGATTTAGAGTTCGAACTACATTTGTCAATATAGGAGAAAACAGAGTGAAACCTAAAAATTCAAACTGTTACTCCAAAAGAATGCTTCAATCTAGGAGAACTAAACTTTGGCATCCAAGTGGGATTGGTGTACTGATCATTACTTGAAAGCATCATGAAGACTGGATGAAAAAATATATGTTGAGATTTCAGGAGACTCTAGTGTGTTGGAAGTTTGGCAACCCCTTTCAGTATACGTGTTATTCGCCAGTCCCAGCTTTAGGATACAAGAGGAAACAAACCTTAGAGATAGAACGTAGAACTACTTTATTGTGTCAAGTTTCAAGAAACTAGCACAAACCGTGTTTGATTTAGAGTTCTAACTTCATCTGTCAATATACGAGAAAACAGAGTGAAACCTATAATTTCTAATGTTCCTGCAAACGAATGCTACAACCTAGAAAAACAAAACTTGGGCATCCACGTTTGATTGGTGTACTGATCAATACTTGAAAGAATCATGAAGATTGGATGAAAAAATGTATGTTGAGATATCAGGAGACGGTAGTTTTTTGGAAGCTTAACAACGCCTTTCATTGAAAGTGTTATTCGCCAGTCTCTGCTTAAGGCTACATCAAGAGGAAACAAACCTTAGAGATAGAACGTAGAACTACTTTATTGTGTCAAGTTTCAAGAAGCTAGCACAAACCATGTTTGATTTAGAGTTCAAACTGCATCTGTCAATATAGGAGAAAACAGAGTGAAAACTAAAAATTCAAACTGTTACTGCAAACGAATACTTCAACATAGGAGAATGAAACTTGAACATCCACGTATTATTGGTGTACTCCTGATTACATGAAATTATGATGAAGGTCGGAAAAAAAAATATGTTGAGATTTAAGGAGACTGTATATTTTGGCAGCCTAACAACGCCTTTCATTGAATGTGTCTTTCGTCAGTCTCTGCTTAGGTCTACATCCAGAGGAAAGAAAAAATAAAAATAGAATGTAGAACTACTTTACTGTTTCAAGTTTCAAGAAGCTAGCACAAACCGTGTTTGATTTAGAGTTCGAACTACATTTGTCAATATAGGAGAAAACAGAGTGAAACCTAAAAATTCAAACTGTTACTCCAAAAGAATGCTTCAATCTAGGAGAACTAAACTTTGGCATCCAAGTGGGATTGGTGTACTGATCATTACTTGAAAGTATCATGAAGATTGGATGAAAAAATATATGTTGAGATTTCAGGAGACTCTAGTTTGTTGGAATTTTGGCAACCCCTTTCATTGTAAGTGTTATTCGCCAGTCCCAGCTTTAGGATACAAGAGGAAACAAACCTTAGAGATAGAACGTAGAACTACTTTACTGTGTCAAGTTTCAAGAAGCTAGCACAAACCGTGTTTGATTTAGAATTCTAACTGCATCTGTCAATATAGGAGAAAACAGAGTGAAACCTATAATTTCTAACTGTTCCTGCAAACGAATGCTACAACCTAGAAGAACAAAACTTGGGCATCCACGTTTGATTGGTGTACTGATCAATACTTGAAAGAATCATGAAGAATGGATGAAAAAAATATATGTTGAGATTTCAGGAGACTCTAGTGTGTTGGAAGTTTGGCAACCCCTTTCAGTATAAGTGTTATTCACCAGTCCCAGCTTTAGGATACAAGAGGAAACAAACCTTAGAGATAGAACGTAGAACTACTTTATTGTGTCAAGTTTCAAGAAGCTAGCACAAACCGTGTTTGATTTAGCGTACTAACTGCATCCGTCAATATAGGAGAAAACAGAGTGAAACCTATAATTTCTAACTGTTCCTGCAAACGAATGCTACAACCTAGAAGAACAAAACTTGGGCATCCACGTTTGATTGGTGTACTGATCAATACTTGAAAGAATCATGAAGATTGGATGAAAAAATGTATGTTGAGATTTCAGGAGACGGTAGTTTTTGGG
This sequence comes from Callospermophilus lateralis, assembly GCF_048772815.1. Classification (NCBI taxonomy): domain Eukaryota; kingdom Metazoa; phylum Chordata; class Mammalia; order Rodentia; family Sciuridae; genus Callospermophilus; species Callospermophilus lateralis. The sequence continues at coordinate 50,809 of NW_027515006.1, read as the reverse complement.
AAGCTTAACAACGCCATTCATTGAAAGTGTTATTCGACAGTCTCTGCTTAAGGCTACATCAAGAGGAAACAAACCTTAGAGATAGAACGTAGAACTACTTTATTGTGTCAAGTTTCAAGAAGCTAGCACAAACCGTGTTTGATTTAGAGTTCTAACTGCATCTGTCAATATAGGAGAAAACAGAGTGAAACCTATAATTTCTAACTGTTCCTGCAAACGAATTCTACAACCTAGAAGAACAAAACTTGGGCATCCACGTTTGATTGGTGTACTGATCAATACTTGAAAGAATCATGAAGATTGGATGAAAAAATGTATGTTGAGATTTCAGGAGACGGTAGTTTTTTGGAAGCTTAACAACGCCTTTCATTGAAAGTGTTATTCGCCAGTCTCTGCTTAAGGCTACATCAAGAGGAAACAAACCTTAGAGATAGAACGTAGAACTACTTCATTGTGTCAAGTTTCAAGAAGCTAGCACAAACCATGTTTGATTTAGTGTTCGAACTGCATCTGTCAATATAGGAGAAAACAGAGTGAAAACTAAAAATTCAAACTGTTACTGCAAACGAATGCTTCAACCTAGGAGAACGAAACTTGAACATCCACGTTTTATTGGTGTACTGCTCATTACTTGAAATTATCATGAAGGTCGGAAAAAAAAATATGTTGAGATTTCAGGAGACTGTAGTATTTTGGCAGCCTAACAACGCCTTTCATTGAATGTGTCTTTCGTCAGTCTCTGATTAGGTCTACATCCAGAGGAAACAAAAAATAAAAATAGAATGTAGAACTACTTTACTGTTTCAAGTTTCAAGAAGCTAGCACAAACCGTGTTTGATTTAGAGTTCGAACTACATATGTCAATATAGGAGAAAACAGAGTGAAACCTAAAAATTCACACTGTTACTCCAAAAGAATGCTTCAATCTAGGAGAACTAATCTTTGGCATCCAGGTGGGATTGGTGTACTGATCATAACTTGAAAGTATCATGAAGATTGGATGAAAAAATATATGTTGAGATTTCAGGAGACTCTAGTGTGTTGGAAGTTTGGCAACCCCTTTCAGTATAAGTGTTATTCGCCAGTCCCAGCTTTAGGATACAAGAGGAAACAAACCTTAGAGATAGAACGTAGAACTAGTTTTTTGTGTCACGTTTCAAGAAGCTAGCACAAACCGTGTTTGATTTAGAGTTCTAACTGCATCTGTCAATATAGGAGAAAACAGAGTGAAACCTATAAATTCTAACTGTTCCTGCAAACGAATGCTACAACCTAGAAGAACAAAACTTGGGCATCCACGTTTGATTGGTGTACTGATCAATACTTGAAAGAATCATGAAGATTGGATGAAAAAATATATGTTGAGATTTCAGGAGACGGTAGTTTTTTGGAAGCTTAACAAGGCGTTTCATTGAAAGTGTTATTCGCCAGTCTCTGCTTAAGGCTACATGAAGAGGAAACAAACCTTAGAGACAGAACGTAGAACTACTTTATTGTGTCAAGTTTCAAGAAGCTAGCACAAACCATGTTTGATTAAGAGTTTGAACTGCATCTGTCAATATAGGAGAAAAGAGAGTGAAAACTAAAAATTCAAACTGTTACTGCAAACGAATGCTTCAACCTAGGAGAACGAAACTTGAACATCCACGTTTTATTGGTGTACTGCTCATTACTTGAAATTATCATGAAGGTCGGAAAAAAAATATGTTGAGATTTCAGGAGACTGTAGTATTTTGCAGCCTAACAACGCCTTTCATTGAATGTGTCTTTCGTCAGTCTCTGCTTAGGTCTACATCCAGAGGAAACAAAAAATAGAATGTAGAACTACTTTACTGTTTCAAGATTCAAGAAGCTAGCACAAACCGTGTTTGATTTAGAGTTCGAACTACATTTGTCAATATAGGAGAAAACAGAGTGAAACCTAACAATTCAAACTGTTACTCCAAAAGAATGCTTCAATCTAGGAGAACTAAACTTTGGCATCCAAGTGGGATTGGTGTACTGATGATTACTTGAAAGTATCATGAAGATTGGATGAAAAAATATATGTTGAGATTTCAGGAGACTCTAGTGTGTTGGAAGTTTTGCAACCCCTTTCAGTATAAGTGTTATTCGCCAGTCCCAGCTTTAGGATACAAGAGGAAACAAACCTTAGAGATAGAACATAGAAGTACTTTATTGTGTCAAGTTTCAAGAAGCCAGCACAAACCGTGTTTGATTTAGAGTTCTAACTGCATCTGTCAATATAGGAGAAAACAGAGTGAAACCTATAATTTCTAACTGTTCCTGCAAACGAATGCTACAACCTAGAAGAACAAAACTTGGGAATCCACGTTTGATTGGTGTACTGATCAATACGTGAAAGAATCATGAAGATTGGATGAAAAAATATATGTGAGATTTCAGTAGACGGTAGTTTTTTGGAAGCTTAACAAGGCCTTTCATTGAAAGTGTTATTCGCCAGTCTCTGCTTAAGGCTACATCAAGAGGAAACAAACCTTAGAGATAGAACGTAGAACTACTTTATTGTGTCAAGTTTCAAGAAGCTAGCACAAACCATGTTTGATTTAGAGTTCGAACTGCATCTGTCAATATAGGAGAAAACAGAGTGAAAACTAAAAATTCAAGCTGTTACTGCAAACGAATGCTTCAACCTAGGAGAACGAAACTTGAACATTTACGTTTTATTGGTGTACTGCTGATTACTTGAAATTATCATGAAGGTCGGAAAAAAAAATATGTAGAGATTTCAGGAGACTGTAGTATTTTGGCAGCCTAACAACGCCTTTCATTGAATGTGACTTTCGTCAGTCTCTGCTAAGGTCTACATCCAGAGGAAACAAAAAATAAAAATAGAATGTAGAACTACTTTACTGTTTCAATTTTCAAGAAGCTAGCACAAACCGTGTTTGATTTAGAGTTCAAACTACATTTGTCAATATAGGAGAAAACAGAGTGAAACCTAAAAATTCAAACTGTTACTCCTAAATAATGCTTCAATCTAGGAGAACTAAATTTGGCATCAAAGTGGGATTGGTGTACTGATCATTACTTGAAAGTATCATGAAGTTTGGATGAAAAAATATATGTTGATATTTCAGGAGACTCTAGTGTGTTGGAAGTTTGGCAACCCCTTTCAGTATAAGTGTTATTCGCCAGTCCCAGCTTTAGGATACAAGAGGAAACAAACCTTAGAGATAGAACGTAGAACTACTTTATTGTGTCAAGTTTCAAGAAGCCAGGACAAACCGTGTTTGATTTAGAGTTCTAAGTGCATCTGTCAATATAGGAGAAAACAGAGTGAAACCTATAATTTCTAACTGTTCCTGCAAACGAATGCTACAACCTAGAAGAACAAAACTTGGGCATCCACGTTTGATTGGTGTACTGATCAATACTTGAAAGAATCATGAAGATTGGATGAAAAAATATATGTTGAGATTTCAGGGGACGGTAGTTTTTTGGAAGCTTAACAACGCCTTTCATTGAAAGTGTTATTCGCCAGTCACTGCTTAAGGCTACATCAAGAGGAAACAAACCTTAGAGATAGAACGTAGAACTATGTTATTGTGTCAAGTTTCAAGAAGCTAGCACAAACCATGTTTGATTTAGAGTTCGAACTGCATCTGTCAATATAGGAGAAAAGAGAGTGAAAACTAAAAATTCAAACTGTTACTGCAAACGAATGCTTCAAGCTAGGAGAACGAAACTTGAACATCCACGTTTTATTGGTGTACTGCTCATTACTTGAAATTATCATGAAGGTTGGAAAAAAAAATATGTTGAGATTTCAGGAGACTGTAGTATTTTGCAGCCTAACAACGCCTTTCATTGAATGTGTCTTTCGTCAGTCTCTGCTTAGGTCTACATCCAGAGGAAACAAAAAATAAAAATAGAATGTAGAACTACTTTACTGTTTCAAGATTCAAGAAGCTAGCACAAACCGTGTTTGATTTAGAGTTCGAACTATATTTGTCAATATAGGAGAAAACAGAGTGAAACCTAACAATTCAAACTGTTACTCCAAAAGAATGCTTCAATCTAGAACTAAACTTTGGCATCCAAGTGGGATTGGTGTACTGATGATTACTTGAAAGTATCATGAAGATTGGATGAAAAAATATATGTTGAGATTTCAGGAGACTCTAGTGTGTTGGAAGTTCTGCAACCCCTTTCAGTATAAGTGTTATTCGCCAGTCCCAGCTTTAGGATACAAGAGGAAACAAACCTTAGAGATAGAACATAGAAGTACTTTATTGTGTCAAGTTTCAAGAAGCCAGCACAAACCGTGTTTGATTTAGAGTTCTAACTGCATCTGTCAATATAGGAGAAAACAGAGTGAAACCTATAATTTCTAACTGTTCCTGCAAACGAATGCTACAACCTAGAAGAACAAAACTTGGGCATCCACGTTTGATTGGTGTACTGATCAATACGTGAAAGAATCATGAAGTTTGGATGAAAAAATATATGTGAGATTTCAGTAGACGGTAGTTTTTTGGAAGCTTAACAAGGCCTTTCATTGAAAGTGTTATTCGCCAGTCTCTGCTTAAGGCTACATCAAGAGGAAACAAACCTTAGAGATAGAACGTAGAACTACTTTATTGTGTCAAGTTTGAAGAAGCTAGCACAAACCATGTTTGATTTAGAGTTCGAACTGCATCTGTCAATATAGGAGAAAACAGAGTGAAAACTAAAAATTCAAGCTGTTACTGCAAACGAATGCTTCAACCTAGGAGAACGAAACTTGAACATCCACGTTTTATTGGTGTACTGCTGATTACTTGAAATTATCATGAAGGTCGGAAAAAAAAATATGTAGAGATTTCAGGAGACTGTAGTATTTTGGCAGCCTAACAACGCCTTTCATTGAATGTGTCTTTCGTCAGTCTCTGCTTAGGTCTACATCCAGAGGAAACAAAAAATAAAAATAGAATGTAGAACTACTTTACTGTTTCAATTTTCAAGAAGCTAGCACAAACCGTGTTTGATTTAGAGTTCGAACTACATTTGTCAATATAGGAGAAAACAGAGTGAAACCTAAAAATTCAAACTGTTACTCCTAAATAATGCTTCAATCTAGGAGAACTAAATTTGGCATCAAAGTGGGATTGGTGTACTGATCATTACTTGAAAGTATCATGAAGACTGGATGAAAAAATATATGTTGAGATTTCAGGAGACTCTAGTGTGTTGGAAGTTTGGCAACCCCTTTCACTATACGTGTTATTCGCCAGTCCCAGCTTTAGGATACAAGAGGAAACAAACCTTAGAGATAGAACGTAGAACTACTTTATTGTGTCAAGTTTCAAGAAACTAGCACAAACCGTGTTTGATTTAGAGTTCTAACTTCATCTGTCAATATACGAGAAAACAGAGTGAAACCTATAATTTCTAACTGTTCCTGCAGACGAATGCTACAACCTAGAAGAACAAAACTTGGGCATCCACGTTTGATTGGTGTACTGATCAATACTTGAAAGAATCATGAAGATTGGATGAAAAAATATATGTTGAGATTTCAGGAGACGGTAGTTTTTTGGAAGCTTAACAACGCCTTTCATTGAAAGTGTTATTCGCCAGTCTCTGCTTAAGGCTACATCAAGAGGAAACAAACCTTAGAGATAGAACGTAGAACTACTTTATTGTGTCAAGTTTCAAGAAGCTAGCACAAACCATGTTTGATTTAGAGTTCGAACTGCATCTGTCAATATAGGAGAAAAGAGAGTGAAAACTAAAAATTCAAGCTGTTACTGCAAACCAATGCTTCAACCTAGGAGAACGAAACTTGAACATCCACGTTTTATTGGTGTACTGCTGATTACTTGAAATTTTCATGAAGGTCGGAAAAAAAAATATGTAGAGATTTCAGGAGACTGTAGTATTTTGGCAGCCTAACAACGCCTTTCATTGAATGTGTCTTTCGTCAGTCTCTGCTTAGGTCTACATCCAGAGGAAACAAAAAATAAAAATAGAATGTGAGAACTACTTTACTGTTTCAAGTTTCAAGAAGCTAGCACAAACCGTGTTTGATTTAGAGTTCGAACTACATTTGTCAATATAGGAGAAAACAGAGTGAAACCTAAAAATTCAAACTGTTACTCCAAAAGAATGCTTCAATCTAGGAGAACTAAACTTTGGCATCCAAGTGGGATTGGTGTACTGATCATTACTTGAAAGTATCATGAATTTTGGATGAAAAAATAGATGATGAGATTTCAGGAGACTCTAGTGTGTTGGAAGTTTGGCAACCCCTTTCAGTATAAGTGTTATTATCCGGTTCCAGCTTTAGGATACAAGAGGAAACAAACCTTAGAGATAGAACGTAGAACTACTTTATTGTGTCAAGTTTCAAGAAGCTAGCACAAGCCGTGTTTGATTTAGAGTTCTATATGGATCTGTCAATATAGGAGAAAACAGAGTGAAACCTATAACTTCTAACTGTTCCTGCAAACGAATGCTACAACCTAGAAGAACAAAACTTGGGCATCCACGTTTGATTGGTGTACTGATCAATACTTGAAAGTATCATGAAGATTGGATGAAAAAATATATGTTGAGATTTCAGGAGACGGTAGTTTTTTGGAAGCTTAACAACGCCTTTCATTGAAAGTGTTATTCGCCAGTCTCTGCTTAAGGCTACATCAAGAGGAAACAAACTTTAGATAGAACGTAGAACTACTTTATTGTGTCAAGTTTCATGAAGCTAGCACAAACCATGTTTGATTTAGAATTCGAACTGCATCTGTCAATATAGGAGAAAACAGAGTGAAAACTAAAAATTCAAACTGTTACTGCAAACGAATGCTTCAACCTAGGAGAATGAAACTTGAACATCCACGTTTTATTGGTGTACTGCTCATTACTTGAAATGATCATGAAGGTCGGAAAAAAAAAATATGTTGAGATTTCAGGATACTGTAGTATTTTGGCAGCCTAACAACGCCTTTCATTGAATGTGTCTTTCGTCAGTCTCTGCTTAGGTCTACATCCTGAGGAAACAAAAAATAAAAATAGAATGTAGAACTACTTTACTGTTTCAAGTTTCAAGAAGCTAGCACAAACCGTGTTTGATTTAGTGTTCGAACTACATTTGTCAATATAGGAGAAAACAGAGTGAAACCTAAAAATTCAAACTGTTACTCCAAAAGAATGCTTCAATCTAGGAGAACTAAATTTTGGCATCCAAGTGGGATTGGTGTACTGCTCATTACTTGAAAGTATCATGAAGATTGGATGAAAAAATATATGTTGAGATTTCAGGAGACTCTAGTGTGTTGGAAGTTTGGCAACCCCTTTCCGAATAAGTGTTATTCGCCAGTCCCAGCTTTAGGATACAAGAGGAAACAAACCTTAGAGATTGAACGTAGAACTACTTTATTGTGCCAAGTTTCAAGAAGCTAGCACAAACCGTGTTTGATTTAGAGTTCTAACTGCATCTGTCAATATAGGAGAAAACAGAGTGAAACCTATAATTTCTAACTGTTCCTGCAAACGAATGCTACAACCTAGAAGAACAAAACTTGGGCATCCACGTTTGATTGGTGTACTGATCAATATTTGAAAGAATCATGAAGATTGGATGAAAAGATATATGTTGAGATTTCAGGAGACGGTAGTTTTTTGGAAGCTTAACAAGGCGTTTATTTGAAAGTGTTATTCGCCAGTCTCTGCTTAAGGCTACATCAAGAAGAAACAAACCTTAGATATAGAACGTAGAACTACTTTATTGTGTCAAGTTTCATGAAGCTAGCACAAACCATGTTTGATTTAGAGTTCGAACTGCATCTGTCAATATAGGAGAAAACAGAGTGAAAACTAAAAATTCAAACTGTTACTGCAAACGAATGCTTCAAGCTAGGAGAACGAAACTTGAACATCCACGTGTTATTGGTGTACTGCACATTACTTGAAATGATCATGAAGGTCGGAAAAAAATATGTTGAGATTTCAGGAGACTGTAGTATTTTGGCAGCCTAAGAACGCCTTTCATTGATTGTGTCTTTCGTCAGTCTCTGCTTAGGTCTACATCCAGAGGAAACAAAAAATAAAAACAGAATGTAGAACTACTTTACAGTTTCAAGTTTCAAGAAGCTAGCACAAACCGTGTTTGATTTAGAGTTCGAACTACATTTGTCAATATAGGAGAAAACAGAGTGAAACCTAAAAATTCAAACTGTTACTCCAAAAGAATGCTTCAATCCAGGAGAACTAAACTTTGGCATCCAAGTGGGATTGGAGTACTGATCATTACTTGAAAGTATCATGAAGATTGGATGAAAAAATATATGTTGAGATTTCAGGAGACTCTAGTGTGTTGGAAGTTTGGCAACCCCTTTCAGTATAAGTGTTATTCGCCAGTCCCAGCTTTCGGATACAAGAGGAAACAAACCTTAGAGATAGAAGGTAGAACTACTTTATTGTGTCAAGTTTCAAGAAGCTAGCACAAACCGCGTTTGATTTAGAGTTCTAACTGCATCTGTCAATATAGGAGAAAACAGAGTGAAACCTATAATTTCTAACTGTTCCTGCAAACGAATGCTACAACCTAGAAGAACAAAACTTGGGCATCCACGTTTGATTGGTGTACTGATCAATATTTGAAAGAATCATGAAGATTGGATGAAAAGATATATGTTGAGATTTCAGGAGACGGTAGTTTTTTGGAAGCTTAACAAGGCCTTTCATTGAAAGTGTTATTCGCCAGTCTCTGCTTAAGGCTACATCAAGAGGAAACAAACCTTAGATATAGAACGTAGAACTACTTTATTGTGTCAAGTTTCATGAAGCTAGCACAAACCATGTTTGATTTAGAGTTCGAACTGCATCTGTCAATATAGGAGAAAACAGAGTGAAAACTAAAAATTCAAACTGTTACTGCAAACGAATGCTTCAAGCTAGGAGAACGAAACTTGAACATCCACGTGTTATTGGTGTACTGCTCATTACTTGAAATGATCATGAAGGTCGGAACAAAAAATATGTTGAGATTTCAGGAGACTGTAGTATTTTGGCAGCCTAAGAACGCCTTTCATTGAATGTGTCTTTCGTCAGTCTCTGCTTAGGTCTACATCCAGAGGAAACAAAAAATAAAAATAGAATGTAGAACTACTTTACTGTTTCAAGTTTCAAGAAGCTAGCACAAACCGTGTTTGATTTAGAGTTCGAACTACATTTGTCAATATAGGAGAAAACAGAGTGAAACCTAAAAATTCAAACTGTTACTCCAAAAGAATGCTTCAATCCAGGAGAACTAAACTTTGGCATCCAAGTGGGTTTGGTGTACTGATCATTACTTGAAAGTATCATGAAGATTGGATGAAAAAATATATGTTGAGATTTCAGGAGACTCTAGTGTGTTGGAAGTTTGGCAACCCCTTTCAGTATAAGTGTTATTCGCCAGTCCCAGCTTTAGGATACAAGAGGAAACAAACCTTAGAGATAGAACGTAGAACTACTTTATTGTGTCAAGTTTCAAGAAGCTAGCACAAACCGCGTTTGATTTAGAGTTCTAACTGCATCTGTCAATATAGGAGAAAACAGAGTGAAACCTATAATTTCTAACTGTTCCTGCAAACGAATGCTACAACCTAGAAGAACAAAACTTGGGCATCCACGTTTGATTGTTGTACTGATCAATACTTGAAAGAATCATGAAGATTGGATGAAAAAATATATGTTGAGATTTCAGGAGACGGTAGTTTTTTGGGTGCTTAACAACGCCTTTCATTGAAAGTGTTATTCGCCAGTCACTGCTTAAGGCTACATCAAGAGGAAACAAACCTTAGAGATATAACGTAGAACTACTTTATTGTGTCAAGTTTCAAGAAGCTAGCACAAACCATGTTTGATTTAGAGTTCGAACTGCATCTGTCAATATAGGAGAAAACAGAGTGAAAACTAAAAATTCAAACTGTTACTGCAAACGAATGCTTCAACCTAGGAGAACGAAACTTGAACATCCACGTTTTATTGGTGTACTGCTGATTACATGAAATTATCATGAAGGTCGGAAAAAAAAATATGTTGAGATTTCAGGAGACTGTAGTATTTTGGCAGCCTAACAACACCTTTCATTGAATGTGTCTTTCGTCAGTCTCTGCTTAGGTCTACATCCAGAGGAAACAAAAAATAAAAATAGAATGTAGAACTACTTTACTCTTTCAAGTTTCAAGAAAATAGCACAAACCCTGTTTGATTTAGAGTTCGAAGTACATTTGTCAATATAGGAGAAAACAGAGTGAAACCTAAAAATTCAAACTGTTACTCCAAAAGAATGCTTCAATCT